>NC_052346.1:19670186-19713028 GCF_016432855.1 Salvelinus namaycush | reverse complement strand
ACTGTATTAGCCTGTACCATACCTGTGTAGACCACATACTGTATTAGCCTGTACCATACCTGTGTAAACCACATACTGTATTAGCCTGTACCATACCTGTGTAAATCACATACTGTATTAGCCTGTACCATACCTGTGTAGACCACATACTGTATTAGCCTGTACCATACCTGTGTAAACCACATGCTGTATTAGCCTGTACCATACCTGTGTAGACCACATGCTGTATTAGCCTGTACCATACCTGTGTAGACCACATACTGTATTAGCCTGTACCATACCTGTGTAAACCACATACTGTATTAGCCTGTACCATACCTGTGTAGACCACATACTGTATTAGCCTGTACCATACCTGTGTAGACCACATACTGTATTAGCCTGTACCATACCTGGGTAGACCACATGCTGTATTAGCCTGTACCATACCTGGGTAGACCACATGCTGTATTAGCCTGTACCATACCTGTGTAAACCACATGCTGTATTAGCCTGTACTCACCAGATGGAAGTGCTCTTAATTGTCACTCGTCAGTGATGTTTCAGAAGAGACGTTGATCCCCTGTGTGCGGAACAGACTCCAGAGCCATGTGAGGTCAGCCAGAGACTGAAACTCAACAACTATCAGATATATTTCTCTGTTGCATCAGCTACGGCCGACGATGCAGAAGTGTGCAGCTTCTGCCACAGCCAGTACCCAAACACACACTTATCATTTCCTGCACTGCAAGCAACCCCTCCCTACCTTTATTCTGAGTGGGTGGGTGTGTGGGTGCAAGCGCCTCTTCGAAATTTGTAAAGATTCATTTATTTGATCAACAGGATGAATCATTTTCAGCATGTGTATTGATGTTTGTAAGGATATCAAGCACTCAACATAATATCAAGGGCACAAATATGAGTGAGAACTTGGCTGAATGCCAGCTTTTCTTCAAGTGAACAGGAGAAATTAGAGGAAAGAGGAAGAAGGATATTGACCCAATCCTGACTGGGAATTACCAGGGACCTCGTGGTGCGATGTTACCGGGGGGCTCGTGGTGCGATGTTACCGGGGACCTCGTGGTGCGATGTTACCGGGGACCTCGTGGTGTGATGTTACCGGGGACCTCGTGGTGCGATGTTACCAGGGACCTCGTGGTGCGATGTTACCGGGGGGCTCGTGGTGCGATGTTACCGGGGGCTTCGTGGTGTGATATTACTGGGGACCTCGTGGTGTGATGTTACCGGGGACCTCGTGGTGCGATGTTACCGGGGGGCTCGTGGTGCGATGTTACCGGGGGGCTCGTGGTGTGATGTTACCGGGGGGCTCGTGGTGTGATGTTACCAGGGACCTCGTGGTGCGATGTTACCGGGGGGCTCATGGTGCGATGTTACCGGGGGACCCTCTCATGACCTCTCTGGGCTGCCGTCATGTTCCTCATTCTGACCCTTCATGTGTAGTTCATAGAAATGAATCTGCTCTCTACTTTTAATACGAACTGTATTCATACCCTCAGGCTCTCACTATTACTAGTAGTAGTGGTGTGTGTGTGTACTAAAGTCTGTTTTAGTGCCTGCGTCAAACATGGACATATCAGATATGGTTCACCGTATCAGATATGGCTCATCCTGTGATGCTCATCTCCATTCTGTGTGTGTGTGTGTGACTATGCGTGTCCTCGTGTGGGTGACCGTGCGTGTCCTCGTGTGTATGGGTGACCGTGCGTGTCCTCGTGTGTGTGGGTGACCGTGCGTGTCCTCGTGTGTGTGGGTGACTGTGAGTGTGGGTGACTGTGCGTGTTCTCGTGTGTGTGGGTGACTGTGAGTGTGGGTGACTGTGCGTGTTCTCGTGTGTATGGGTGACCGTGCGTGTCCTCGTGTGTGTGTGTGTGTGTGTGTGTGTGGGTGACCGTGCGTGTTCTCGTGTGGGTGACCGTGCGTGTCCTCGTGTGTGTGTATGGGTGACCGTGCGTGTCCTCGTGTGTATGGGTGACCGTGCGTGTCCTCGTGTGTGTGTGGGTGACTGTGCGTGTCCTCGTGTGTGTATGGGTGACCGTGCGTGTCCTCGTGTGTGTGGGTGACCGTGCGTGTTCTCGTGTGTGTGGGTGACTATGCGTGTTCTCGTGTGTGTGTGGGTGACTGCGTGTTCTCGTGTGTGTGTGGGTGACTGTGAGTGTTCTCGTGTGTGTGGGTGACTGAGTGTTCTGGTGTGTGTGGGTGACTGTGCGTGTCCTCGTGTGTGTGGGTGACTGTGCGTGTCCTCGTGTGGGTGACTGTGTGTACATGTCCTGGTGGGTGACTGTGCGTGTCCTCGTGTGTGTGTGTGTGGGTGACTGTGTGTGTCCTCGTGTATGTGTGTGTGGGTGACTGTGTGTGTCCTCGTGTATGTGTGTGTGGGTGACTGTGTGTGTCCTGGTGTGTGTGTGTGGGTGACTGTGTGTGTCCTGGTGTGTGGGTGACTGTGTGTGTGGGTGACTGCGTGTCCTCGTGTGGGTGACTGTGCGTGTCCTGGTGTGTGGGTGGGTGACTGCGTGTCCTGGTGTGTGGGTGGGTGACTGTGCGTGTCCTGGTGTGTGTGTGGGTGGGTGACTGTGCGTGTCCTGGTGTGTGGGTGGGTGGGTGACTGTACGTGTCCTGGTGTGTGGGTGGGTGGGTGACTGTACGTGTCCTGGTGTGTGGGTGGGTGACTGTACATGTCCTGGTGTGTGGGTGGGTGACTGTACATGTCCTGGTGTGTGGGTGGGTGACTGTACATGTCCTGGTGTGTGGGTGGGTGGGTGACTGTACGTGTCCTGGTGTGTGGGTGGGTGACTGTACATGTCCTGGTGTGTGGGTGGGTGACTGTACATGTCCTGGTGTGTGGGTGGGTGACTGTACATGTCCTGGTGTGCGGGTGGGTGACTGTACATGTCCTGGTGTGTGGGTGGGTGACTGTGTGTGTCCTGGTGTGTGGGTGGGTGACTGTGCGTGTCCTGGTGTGTGGGTGGGTGACTGTGCGTGTCCTGGTGTGTGGGTGGGTGACTGTGCGTGTCCTGGTGTGTGGGTGGGTGACTGTGCGTGTCCTGGTGTGTGGGTGGGTGGGTGACTGTACGTGTCCTGGTGTGTGGGTGGGTGACTGTACATGTCCTGGTGTGTGGGTGGGTGACTGTACATGTCCTGGTGTGTGGGTGGGTGACTGCGTGTCCTGGTGTGGGTGAATGTAATGGCAGGTTAGCTGCTGGTCTATAATGATTCACTCTTACTTCCTCTATTAGAAATAGACTTTACTGTAGATCTGCTCAGAGGTTTGGTGTATGTGAACAGAACATTGTGTTAACCATCTCCCCCTTTCTCCCTCCCCTCTCTCCTCCCCCCTCCCCTCTCTCCTCCTTTCCTCCTCCCTCCCCTCTCCCCTCTCTCCTCCCCCCTCCCCCCTCTCCTCTCTCATCCTTTCCTCCCCTCTCTCCCCCCCCTCTCCTCCTTTCCTCCCCTCTCTCCCCCCCCTCTCCTCCTTTCCTCCCCTCTCTCCTCCCCCCTCCCCTCTCTCCTCCCCCCTCCCCTCTCTCCTCCTTTCTCCTCCTTTCCTCCCCTCTCTCCTCCTTTCCTCCCCTCTCCTCCCCCCTCCCCGCTCTCCTCTCCCCCCCTTTCTCCTCCCCCCTCCCCGCTCTCCTCCTTTCTCCTCCTTTCCTCCCCTCTCCTCCCCCCTCCCCGCTCTCCTCTCCCCCCCTCTCTCCTCCCCCCTCCCCTCTCTCCTCCTTTCTCCTCCTTTCCTCCCCTCTCCTCCCCCCTCCCCGCTCTCCTCTCCCCCCCTCTCTCCTCCCCCCTCCCCCCTCTCCTCTCCTCCCCCCTCCCCGCTCTCCTCCCCTCTCTCCTTTCTCCTCCTTTCCTCCCCTCTCCTCCCCCCTCCCCGCTCTCCTCTCCCCCCCTCTCTCCGCTCTCCTCTCCCCCCCTCTCTCCTCCCCCCTCCCCCCTCTCCTCTCCTCCCCCCTCTCCTCCCCCCTCCCCGCTCTCCTCTCCCCCCCCCCCTCCCCCCTCCCCGCTCTCCTCTCCCCCCCCCCCTCCCCCCTCCCCGCTCTCCTCTCCCCCCTCCTTTCTCCTCCTTTCCTCCCCTCTCTCCTCCCCCCTCTCCTCTCTCCTCCCCCCCTCTCCTCCCCCCTCCCCTCCCCTCTCTCTCCTCCAGGCTAGGCCCAGTGTTCAGCCTGTTTGTACCTTTCTACTCCTCCATCCCCAAGGTTCCAGTCACTCAACTCCTTGGTCAGATCTCCATAACTAACAAGTCCCTGGTTTACATTGTAGGCCTGCAGGTATGTAGAGTTACATAGTGTTCAGCATGGTGGGGGTCAGTATGGTCCAGTGGTTAATATGTAGAGTTACATAGTGTTCAGCATGGTGGGGGTCAGTGGTTAATATGTAGAGTTACATAGTGTTCAGCATGGTGGGGGTCCGTGGTTAATATGTAGAGTTACATAGTGTTCAGCATGGTGGGGGTCAGTGGTTAATATGTAGAGTTACATAGTGTTCAGCATGGTGGGGGTCAGTGGTTAATATGTAGAGTTACATAGTGTTCAGCATGGTGGCGGTCAGTGGTTAATATGTAGAGTTACATAGTGTTCAGCATGGTGGGGGGTCAGTGGTTAATATGTAGAGTTACATAGTGTTCAGCATGGTGGGGGTCAGTGGTTAATATGTAGAGTTACATAGTGTTCAGCATGGTGGGGGTCAGTGGTTAATATGTAGAGTTACATAGTGTTCAGCATGGTGGGGGTCAGTGGTTAATATGTAGAGTTACATAGTGTTCAGCATGGTGGGGGGTCAGTGGTTAATATGTAGAGTTACATAGTGTTCTGCATGGTGGGGGGTCAGTGGTTAATATGTAGAGTTACATAGTGTTCAGCATGGTGGGGGGTCAGTGGTTAATATGTAGAGTTACATAGTGTTCAGCATGGTGGGGGGTCAGTGGTTAATATGTAGAGTTACATAGTGTTCAGCATGGTGGGGGGTCAGTGTGGTCCAGTGGTTAATATGTCTCTGTGTTGTGTTTCAGCTCCTGACCTCCAGTCCGTTCATGTGGCTCGTTGCTCTCAGTGGACTGGTGAGTTCACACCACACTGACCCTGTTGCATAGCAACCAGTATTACCCAACCGTTATCTCAACCGCAGTCACTTCTTCAGAAATTCTAAATCCACACGCAACGCCACGTGTTCCCCTCAGGTCTCTGGGAAGCTGTACCACGGAAATGCTCTGAGGGTGCAGCGGCTTCTCTTCGTACCCCGGTGGCTGTCCCGTGTCGGGGCCTTCGTCCTGGAGCCCCTGTTCTCCGGGCCCCCGCCCCCTAATGAAACCCCCCTGGGTATGGGGGCTACGCTGGACATCCAGAGACAGCAGAGGATGGATCTCCATGATCAACAGATGCTGCTGGTCCAGTTCCAGCAGGCGAGGAGGAACCACAGACCACCACAGGTATGGACACACACACACACACACACACACACACACACACACACACACACACACACACACACACACACACACAGTACTAGACACACACACACACACACAGTACTAGACACACACACAAACAGTACTAGACACACAGTACTAGACACACACACACACACACACAGTACTAGACACACACACACACACACACACACACACACACACACACACACACACACACACAGTACAAGACACACACACAGTACTAGACACACACACACACACACACACAGTACTAGACACACACACAGTACTAGACACACACACAGTACTAGACACACATACACACACACACAGTACTAGACACACATACACACACACACACACACACACACACACACACACACACACACACACACACACACACACACACACACACACACACACACACACAGTACTAGACACACACACACACACACACACACACACAGTACTAGACACACACACACACACACACACACACACACAGTACTAGACACACACACACACACACACACACACACACACACACACACACACACACACACACACAGTACTAGACACACACACAGTACTAGACACACACACAGTACTAGACACACATACACACACACACACACACACAGTACCACACACACACACACAGTACCACACACACACACAGAGTACTAGACACATACACACACACACAGACTAATGGGCATTCCATTTGACATGACCCTCCTTCTGATCTGGCCAATCAGAAGCATGCATGCCTTTGCAGAATATTTAATGCAATCCTCTCATTGGCAGAATGAATGTCCTTCACATGCATCGGCTACTTGAGTTCATAGTCCTGCCTGCCTTTCCAACACACAGCTCCCGGCGGTCACTGTCTTTTGAACTGATGTGCAGCCAGGGCTCTTCTAAAGTGGACATGACCTTTATTCTGTATAGAAACAATAATGTTTATATTGGCCATTTTTGCTTTGATCACATCCGAAGCTATATTTTTCCATTTGCCTTTTTTAAATAATTGGTAATACTATGTAATGCTATTTATTTAATATTAGGAGGACAGCAATAATTCTGGCATTGTTGCAAAGCTCAGATTCTCCCCATTTTCAATTGATTCAATGCTATTTAACCCCCTACGGCTGTTATGATGGGGAGAAAATCAGAGCTGTAAATTGTTTAAAGGTGACGGGCAAAGGTCTCCACAAAAAACTGTAACACTTAATAATAATGATATTTTAGGCTTCATTAAATAAGCCCGAAGCCCCAAAAACATCTATGACTACATTTAGCTGTCATTTCTAAATGTTGGTGAAGATGTCATCCTTGCATTCTATGGCCAGAAAAAGACATCATTTGAGGGCTAAAAGAATAGGCCAGTGGCATACTGCAGTGGCATACTGCAGTGGCATACTACAGTGGCATACTGCAGTGGCATACTCTACAGTGGCATACTACAGTGGCATACTGCAGTGGCATACTGCAGTGGCATACTGCAGTGGCATACTACAGTGGCATACTGCAGTGGCATACTCTACAGTGGCATACTGCAGTGGCATACTACAGTGGCATACTGCAGTGGCATACTACAGTGGCATACTGCAGTGGCATACTACAGTGGCATACTCTACAGTGGCATACTCTACAGTGACATACTCTACAGTGGCATACTCTACAGTGGCATACTGCAGTGGCATACTACAGTGGCATACTACAGTGGCATACTCTACAGTGGCATACTGCAGTGGCATACTACAGTGGCATACTCTACAGTGGCATACTCTACAGTGGCATACTGCAGTGGCATACTACAGTGGCATACTACAGTGGCATACTACAGTGGCATACTCTACAGTGGCATACTCTACAGTGGCATACTGCAGTGGCATACTGCAGTGGCATACTGCAGTGGCATACTACAGTGGCATACTACAGTGGCATACTGCAGTGGCATACTCTACAGTGGCATACTCTGCAGTGGCATACTACAGTGGCATACTACAGTGGCATACTGCAGTGGCATACTACAGTGGCATACTGCAGTGGCATACTGCAGTGGCATACTGCAGTGGCATACTGCAGTGGCATACTACAGTGGCATACTACAGTGGCATACTCTACAGTGGCATACTCTACAGTGGCATACTACAGTGGCATACTACAGTGGCATACTGCAGTGGCATACTCTACAGTGGCATACTCTACAGTGGCATACTCTACAGTGGCATACTACAGTGGCATACTACACTGGCATACTGCACTGGCATACTGCAGTGGCATACTCTACAGTGGCATACTCTACAGTGGCATACTCTACAGTGGCATACTGCAGTGGCATACTATACAGTGGCATACTCTACAGTGGCATACTCTACAGTGGCATACTGCAGTGGCATACTCTACAGTGGCATACTCTACAGTGGCATACTACAGTGGCATACTGCAGTGGCATACTATACAGTGGCATACTCTACAGTGGCATACTCTACAGTGGCATACTGCAGTGGCATACTCTACAGTGGCATACTCTACAGTGGCATACTCTACAGTGGCATACTCTACAGTGGCATACTGCAGTGGCATACTCTACAGTGGCATACTCTACAGTGGCATACTACAGTGGCATACTGCAGTGGCATACTCTACAGTGGCATACTCTACAGTGGCATACTCTACAGTGGCATACTCTACAGTGGCATACTCTACAGTGGCATACTCTACAGTGGCATACTGCAGTGGCATACTCTACAGTGGCATACTGCAGTGGCATACTACAGTGGCATACTGCAGTGGCATACTACAGTGGCATACTACAGTGGCATACTACAGTGGCATACTGCAGTGGCATACTCTACAGTGGCATACTACAGTGGCATACTACACTGGCATACTGCACTGGCATACTGCAGTGGCATACTCTACAGTGGCATACTCTACAGTGGCATACTACAGTGGCATACTGCAGTGGCATACTCTACAGTGGCATACTACAGTGGCATACTACACTGGCATACTGCACTGGCATACTGCAGTGGCATACTGCAGTGGCATACTCTACAGTGGCATACTCTACAGTGGCATACTCTACAGTGGCATACTCTACAGTGGCATACTGCACTGGCATACTGCAGTGGCATACTCTACAGTGGCATACTCTACAGTGGCATACTCTACAGTGGCATACTCTACAGTGGCATACTCTACAGTGGCATACTATACAGTGGCATACTCTACAGTGGCATACTCTACAGTGGCATACTCTACAGTGGCATACTCTACAGTGGCATACTACAGTGGCATACTGCAGTGGCATACTGCAGTGGCATACTATACAGTGGCATACTCTACAGTGGCATACTCTACAGTGGCATACTCTACAGTGGCATACTCTACAGTGGCATACTCTACAGTGGCATACTACAGTGGCATACTGCAGTGGCATACTATACAGTGGCATACTCTACAGTGGCATACTCTACAGTTGCATACTCTACAGTGGCATACTCTACAGTGGCATACTCTACAGTGGCATACTACAGTGGCATACTCTACAGTGGCATACTCTACAGTGGCATACTACAGTGGCATACTCTACAGTGGCATACTGCAGTGGCATACTACAGTGGCATACTACAGTGGCATACTACAGTGGCATACTCTACAGTGGCATACTCTACAGTGGCATACTCTACAGTGGCATACTCTACAGTGGCATACTGCAGTGGCATACTGCAGTGGCATACTGCAGTGGCATACTACAGTGGCATACTACAGTGGCATACTCTACAGTGGCATACTCTACAGTGGCATACTCTACAGTGGCATACTCTACAGTGGCATACACTACAGTGGCATACTCTACAGTGGCATACTCTACAGTGGCATACTCTACAGTGGCATACTGCAGTGGCATACTCTACAGTGGCATACTCTACAGTGGCATACTGCAGTGGCATACTCTACAGTGGCATACTACAGTGGCATACTCTACAGTGGCATACTCTACAGTGGCATACTACACTGGCATACTATACAGTGGCATACTGCAGTGGCATACTCTACAGTGGCATACTACAGTGGCATACTCTACAGTGGCATACTCTACAGTGGCATACTACAGTGGCATACTCTACAGTGGCATACTCTACAGTGGCATACTCTACAGTGGCATACTCTACAGTGGCATACTCTACAGTGGCATACTGCAGTGGCATACTGCAGTGGCATACTGCAGTGGCATACTGCAGTGGCATACTACAGTGGCATACTACAGTGGCATACTCTACAGTGGCATACTCTACAGTGGCATACTCTACAGTGGCATACTACAGTGGCATACTCTGCAGTGGCATACTCTACAGTGGCATACTCTACAGTGGCATACTCTACAGTGGCATACTGCAGTGGCATACTCTACAGTGGCATACTCTACAGTGGCATACTGCAGTGGCATACTCTACAGTGGCATACTACAGTGGCATACTCTACAGTGGCATACTCTACAGTGGCATACTCTACAGTGGCATACTACACTGGCATACTATACAGTGGCATACTCTACAGTGGCATACTACAGTGGCATACTACAGTGGCATACTCTACAGTGGCATACTCTACAGTGGCATACTCTACAGTGGCATACTGCAGTGGCATACTACAGTGGCATACTCTACACTGGCATACTCTACAGTGGCATACTCTACAGTGGCATACTGCAGTGGCATACTACAGTGGCATACTACAGTGGCATACTACACTGGCATACTACACTGGCATACTATACAGTGGCATACTGCAGTGGCATACTCTACAGTGGCATACTGCAGTGGCATACTCTACAGTGGCATACTCTACAGTGGCATACTGCAGTGGCATACTCTACAGTGGCATACTCTACAGTGACATACTACACTGGCATACTATACAGTGGCATACTGCAGTGGCATACTCTACAGTGGCATACTGCAGTGGCATACTCTACAGTGGCATACTACAGTGGCATACTACAGTGGCATACTACAGTGGCATACTCTACAGTGGCATACTCTACAGTGGCATACTACACTGGCATACTATACAGTGGCATACTGCAGTGGCATACTCTACAGTGGCATACTGCAGTGGCATACTACAGTGGCATACTACACTGGCATACTATACAGTGGCATACTGCAGTGGCATACTCTACAGTGGCATACTGCAGTGGCATACTACAGTGGCATACTGCAGTGGCATACTACAGTGGCATACTACAGTGGCATACTACAGTGGCATACTACACTGGCATACTATACAGTGGCATACTGCAGTGGCATACTCTACAGTGGCATACTGCAGTGGCATACTCTACAGTGGCATACTCTACAGTGGCATACTGCAGTGGCATACTCTACAGTGGCATACTCTACAGTGACATACTGCAGTGGCATACTCTACAGTGGCATACTACAGTGGCATACTCTACAGTGGCATACTCTACAGTGGCATACTACACTGGCATACTATACAGTGGCATACTGCAGTGGCATACTCTACAGTGGCATACTGCAGTGGCATACTCTACAGTGGCATACTACAGTGGCATACTCTACAGTGGCATACTCTACAGTGGCATACTCTACAGTGGCATACTGCAGTGGCATACTGCAGTGGCATACTCTACAGTGGCATACTACACTGGCATACTATACAGTGGCATACTATACAGTGGCATACTGCACAGTGGCATACTCTACAGTGGCATACTACAGTGGCATACTACAGTGGCATACTCTACAGTGGCATACTCTACAGTGGCATACTCTACAGTGGCATACTCTACAGTGGCATACTCTACAGTGGCATACTCTACAGTGGCATACTCTACAGTGGCATACTACAGTGGCATACTGCAGTGGCATACTACAGTGGCATACTCTACAGTGGCATACTACAGTGGCATACTGCAGTGGCATACTACAGTGGCATACTACAGTGGCATACTCTACAGTGGCATACTACAGTGGCATACTGCAGTGGCATACTGCAGTGGCATACTACAGTGGCATACTCTACAGTGGCATACTACAGTGGCATACTGCAGTGGCATACTCTACAGTGGCATACTACAGTGGCATACTGCAGTGGCATACTACAGTGGCATACTGCAGTGGCATACTACAGTGGCATACTACAGTGGCATACTACAGTGGCATACTACAAGGAACACTAGCTACAGACACGGCTTGTATGAGTCAGCCATTTTCTCTGTATCAGAAATGAAGCTGACATGATGCAATGAGACACTTTGTATATCTGAAGAAATAAACATGTAAGTCGATAATGATGACTCCTATACAGATAATGAGAGTTAGCTAGCTATAGCCACATAGTGCATTTCCAATCATTGTGATGAGTCTTCCATTTAAATCAAATCACATTTTATTGGTCACGTGTTTAGCAGATGTTATTGCGGGTGTAGTGAAATGCTTGTGTTCCTAGTTCCAACAGTGCAGTAATATCTAACCATTCACAACAATACACACACATCTAAAAGAATGGAATTAAGAAATATAGAAATATTAGGATGAGCAATGTCGGAGTGGCATTGACATAAATACAATACAGTATATATATAGTGTGCTCCAAAATTACTGGCACCCCTGACTGGCAATGCATAAACAATATATAAACAATATAATTATAGAGAGAAACTGAAAATACCAACATGTGAGAAATACTGGACTTTATTAAATGTTTCAATGGAACCAACCAAAATCATACAATTATTTAATACAAAATTAATTTCACCAAAATCAAGGTTTCATAATTATTGGCACTCATTTAGTACTTAGTGCAACCACCTCTGGCAAGGATAACAGCATGAAGTCTTTTCCTGTCATGTTTGACAAGGTTAAGGAACACATTTGGAAGGATTTTGGACCCTTCCTCTATGCAGATCCTTTCAAGATCCTTCACATTCTTGGGTTTGCGCTTATCAACTTCCCTCTTCAACTCAGCCCACAGGTTTTCCATTGGATTGAGGTCCGGCGACTGAGATGGCCATGGCAGAACATTGATTTTGTTGTCACAGAACCATTTCTGTGTGGATCTTGAGGTGTGTTTTGGGTCATTGTCTTGTTGGAAAGTCCACATACGGCCAGGTCCCAGCCTTCTGGCAGAGGCAACCAGATTGTCAGATACTTGGTGGAATTCATTATGCCATCAATCTTAACCAGTGCCCCTGGAACTCTGGAATTAAAACAGACCCAAAACATCACTGACCCACCACCATATTTCACCGTGCCTCTCCTTGTATGCATCTCTGTTTCCACGCCAAACATGCCGATGCTGTATCTGACCAAAACGTTCAATTTTGGCCTCATCTGACCAGAGTACCCTCTTCCAGTCATAATTTGAATGACGTTTGGCAAACTCCAAGCGCTTGCGTCTGTGTCTTGGGGTCAGAAAGGGCTTTCTTCTGGCAACCCTTCCAAAGAGCCTGTGGAGGTGGCGTCTGATGGTGCTTTTTGAAACCTGGTGACCCCAAGACGCCACCAAGGCTTGCAATTCTTTGACAGTGATTATTGGGGATTTTGTTGCTTCGCTCACCATCCTCCTACCTATCCTGGGGGGCAAAATGCATTTGCATCCTCTACCCGTGAGGTTTAACTGTTCCATATCTTTAGATTTTTAAAATAATTGCCCTGACAGTGCTCAGTGATATATGAAGGTCTACGACCATCTGTCTCTTTTGAACTGCCAGTTATTTTGTTTTCTTCATGGTGTTGGATGACAGCGGGATATTGCATGCGTGTTACCTCATTTTTATACCCTAGTGAAACAGGAAGTGGTGTAATGGCTCAATATAGTTCTTTAAGACTTAGGTAAACTTAAATAAGTGGAATTTATTTCCTGGTTGAATTTTGGTAAATGTCACAATCTTTAAGGGTGCCATTAATTGTGGAACCTTCATCTCAGAATTACAAGTTGGAAACTCGGGCATCATCCTAGAGCTACAACTTCTCTGACGTTGTGATTTTTCCGTCTGAGATCTTTTTTTATTTTCCCAGAGTTCCCAGTTGTCTTGAACTTACCATGATTGTCCCTCTCTGTCCTTCCCAGAATGGCCTAATGAACTGGAACAGATTTTTCCCATTGCTGAGACACAGAGGACAGAACCTTCCCCCAGAGCTACAACCACACCCCTCTCCACCGCTGCAGCCACACCCCTCTCCACTGTTGCAGCCACACCCCTCTCCACTGTTGCAGCCACACCCCTCTCCACCGCTGCAGCCACACCCCTCTCCACCGCTGCAGCCACACCCCTCTCCACAGCAGCTCCACCCCACAGCTCCACCACTGCAGCCACACCCCTCTCCACAGCAGCTCCACCCCACAGCTCCACCACTGCTGGAGCCCACAGCTTCTCCCTTGGTCAACACTCCTGTAGCCGAAGAACAGGTGAGCACTGTGCGTGAGTGCAAACACGGAATTGCGTTTCTTTACCATTTATCTTATGTTTGTGTGTGTTTATTTCTGTTTCCCTAGGTTGCCAGATTGATGGAGATGGGCTTCTCCAGAATAGATGCTCAGGATGCCCTCAGAGCGTCCAACAACGACATCAACGTGGCAACCAACTTTCTGCTGCAGCATTTAGGGTAGGGAGGAGTTTGAAAGATGTAGAACCTGAGAGAGAAAAACAACAGAGGGAACAGAATGAAGTCTAGGTCTGATCCAGTGAGCAGGGTCCTGGGGTTTGAGGCCAGGGTGACCGGGCTGCTCTGGAACTCCAGAGGACTACACAGAGAATAACTCAACACAGACTACACAATTACTAGGAGGAAAGGAGAGAGGAGGACAGTAATGCTGCTGCTGTCCACTTCCTGAAGGGTGAAGAGGGCTGTCCACAGTGCTTCCTGGTAGTGGGTGAAGAGGGCTGTCCACAGTGCTTCCTGGTAGTGGGTGAAGAGGGCTGTCCACAGTGCTTCCTGGTAGTGGGTGAAGAGGGCTGTTCCAGATAGTTTGGATACTCTGTCCTGTCACCTTGCTGCTGAGGGACAGAAGATGGAGGATCAGAAGGCTGCTATTCTCAGGGCTTGTTGCATCTAGTGTCTTCTCTATACTCTACCATTACCATGGTTCATTGCGGCTTCCTCCACCTCACACACACATTCGCCAGTCCCTAAAGGTTTTCTTTTGTGTCATTTGTCCATGGACACTTATTTAACACTCACACTCAGGGGTTTGAAATGAGGAGAATATACTAAATTATGGAAACTGTCAATCTTGTATACTCAATGAAAAACGTCTGCACATGTAATACTTAGTGTATGGCTTGTATGTATAGCTGCTCAGTGGCTACATTCTGGTTAACTACACTATAGAATAAAATCATGGTGACAAGATATTAATTATGAAAACTGTTTCACACATTTAACACTTATTTATATACTTTTTATTTACTTTGTTTTGTTTTATGTGACTGACTGTATAAACGGAGGTGTGCTTGTTGTTTGGTTAACCTATGCCCGTGTGTGGTGTTATTATGCTACAGATTACAAATGATTAACAATTTAACAAACTGCTTCCAACCACTGAAATATATGCAATGCGCTCTGCTGTGGTAACAGTGCTGTCCATACAGCGTTACAACAGTATAATGGCCTGATGAATAAACCTACCTCTCACCTTCAGATGCTTTTCTGATTTTGTGCTTTACTTCACAGCATTACTCGTGTAACATTTTATTGTGCTTTGGGATGACTGCACTGACATAGCGAATAATAGTTCCTGTTTTGAGAGAAAGATTAATTTTACACTGCCATCTCCTGGTCGTTGTTGGAATAGGCACTTTCTACAAGAGCCTAAATTGTAAGGTGCTCTGAATTTTGCTGTTTGATTCTCAGCAGAATTATAAATCATGACAATAAACCCGTTTTTACTCTCAATTTTGTCGGAAAATGTCTTTTATTTAACACAGTGCTATTCTTTCAACAACAGCCTAGCCAACTAAACCGCCAGAGTCCCATAATCCTCCACTGAAGAAAACATCCATGTAGACGCAGATGACGTGTCTGCTCGCTGCAGAAAAAGTATCTAGGTTAGGTAGCTACGAAGGCAGACAGATACCAGCTAGTTAACGTTAGCTACCTTATGTCAACTGTCCTATCTAGTGAATTCAAATGCCAGCTAACCTGTCACCCCCTGTGTAGACAGATATTAACGTTACCGCAAGAAACGTTCAGCCTGCTAGGTTCGTCGAGAGAAGAGGAAAATGTTTTCCCTGCACAGAGCGAGAGGCTCTGTTTTGGTGATCTTCCTTCTGCTACACAGCGCTACAAGTTTCTATCTTCCAGGTCTGGCCCCTGTTAGTTTTTGTGAACCAGGACAAGCTGGGAAAGAGAATGAAGTACCGGACTGTAAGGTAGTTAGATATAAAAATGCACCGGGCCTTGTGATAAGCTTGTAGCGCCGACGGTTTCATGCTATCTTCCTTCTACTTATCAGCTGGCAAGTAAAGCTAGCTACCAGTTAACTTGCTAGCTAGCTGCTAATGTTAGCATTCTGAAACTATAGCTTCAATGGTAACCGTCATAATGATGAATAACTAGGTAACGTTAGTATAATCTAAATGTAGCTAGTTAGAACCAGTGTTGTTGGCCAACTAGTCACAGTAGCTATCTGTATTGCATATTGGTCGCTAGAAAGCTAGCTAGCTAATTAGCACCCCTTACGAGCTAGTTGGGCTACTACTTGTGAGACAACTGCTTAACTTGTGTTGTAGATAGCTAATTAGTTAATCCATACTTTTGATCAGAAGTTACTTGTCATTCAAATGTTTAATTATGTCCCAAATTCCGTAGTATCCTAATCTAAAAGAGAGCTGTCAACTGCATGACAGTTGTTGTTTGAGGAAGGCATGGCCTGAATAAGAACTGACAAGAATCAATTCCACTGCGGAACAGGACATAAAGAAATCCTGTAAAGTGATGTAGCCCTCCTCCCTCCCATTTCAGATTTCTAGTCATTGGCCTAATTGTGCATTTGAGAAAAAAACAGCTGTAAGGTGTGCTGTATTCTAGATGTTGTTGCCGATTTGTGTCGTCTACCATTTTGAGAAAATAACTGTGCTTTTGATTGTTTTTCAGTCGACCATCGAGATATTTGTGAACAGACTGGATTCTGTGGAGTCTGTCTTGCCCTATGAATACACTGCGTAAGTACATCAGGAACAACAATGTCTTATGGGTCTTCTACATTTCTCAGTCTTGCTGCGGAAGGCTGTGGGTTCGGTGCTTTTGGACAGTGTTCTTATTGTGTAGATGCACACTTAGTGTACGGGGAGATATAGGTTGAATTCCAAATGACTCCCTATACAGTGCACTACTTTTGACCAGCGACCTATGGGCCCTGGTCAAAAGTAGTGCATTGTGTAAGGAATAGAGTGACATTTGGGATAAAGACATGTGTTAGGAACATGGTGAAGTCAGCCAGGTATGACTAGGTGCACTAATACTGTCTGATAAACTAGAGCATCTCTCTGTCACCATCCTCTCTGACTCTTTCTCCTCTCACTCACCATCCTCTCCTACTCTTTCTCACCTGTCTCTCACGCTCTGATTCTTTCTCCCGCTCTGTCACTATAGCAGCACCAGCGATATCCAACTGTGACTGGAATTCTGAGGTCCATAGACGATGTTAATAATACTCTATTGCAGTGCTTGTCTTGGACAGGAACTCACCGGAGCTGAGTACCGGCACCTCAACTTTTTTTATACTGCTTGAGTTCCTGCACCTCTTCTAGAATATTAGCTCAACAGTATGGTGGAGCTCCTGCACCTAAATACAAACAGTACCGGCACTCATATCAGTCCAAGTCAAGCACTGTTCTGTTACAGTAGTTTTGCTTCAACAAAATGGCTGCCTAATGTTTAAGATTAGCGGAATCATGTTTTAGAGACATAGTCAATAGAAGATATAGATATTGGCTTAAGTCAAAGAAACAGGCCACTTAAACACAGTTTCAGTCCTTACTCTGGATCTGAAAACTCCCAACGGCATTAAATCAAAGATGGGATACATTGATAACGACAGCTACTTAGGGTTATTATGTGACATCTGAATGACTTTATTTATTATTAACCTGAGTTAAATGTGATACTAGAGGCCTCAACATGCTCAGCCACAGGAGCTGTTCTGTCACGCCGTTAGAGGACACTAATGTCCCTGTTCCACTGAGGGGTTGTGGAGAGGGTCAGGGGACTGTAATTGAAGTGACGTCACAGTGTTAAGTGTGCGTGGAAAATGTGGCCTTTATGTTAGTTTGCTGTGTGACACAGAGGAGAGGTTGTTGAAATAGAATTCTGGATGTCAGAGAAAAAGTACCAGCAGCAGATGGTTTAAAAAGGAAGACGATATGCTACAGTTTGAACTGAAGTAGAAATCATATATTGTGTTAACGTTTCTGTCTTGTTGTTGTGGGAACTCTCAGGGCATGTTCATCTTGTTATGGGCTGGCTTGGTGTTGTGGGAACTCTCAGGGCATGTTCATCTTGTTATGGGCTGGCTTGGTGTTGTGGGAACTCTCAGGACATGTTCATCTTGTTATGGGCTGGCTTGGTGTTGTGGGAACTCTCAGGACATGTTCATCTTGTTATGGGCTGTCTTGGTGTTGTGGGAACTCTCAGGACATGTTCATCTTGTTATGGGCTGTCTTGGTGTTGTGGGAACTCTCAGGACATGTTCATCTTGTTATGGGCTGGCTTGGTGTTGTGGGAACTCTCAGGACATGTTCATCTTGTTACGGGCTGTCTTGGTGTTGTGGGAACTCTCAGGACATGTTCATCTTGTTATAGGCTGGCTTGGTGTTGTGGGAACTCTCAGGACATGTTCATCTTGTTACGGGCTGTCTTGGTGTTGTGGGAACTCTCAGGACATGTTCATCTTGTTATGGGCTGTCTTGTTGTTATGGGAACTCTCAGGGCATGTTCATCTTGTTACGGGCTGGCTTGGTGTTGTGGGAACTCTCAGGACATGTTCATCTTGTTATGGGCTGGCTTGGTGTTGTGGGAACTCTCAGGACATGTTCATCTTGTTATGGCTGGCTTGGTGTTGTGGGAACTCTCAGGACATGTTCATCTTGTTGTGGGAACTCTCAGGGCATGTTCATCTTGTTATGGGCTGTCTTGGTGTTGTGGGAACTCTCAGGGCATGTTCATCTTGTTATGGGCTGGCTTGGTGTTGTGGGAACTCTCAGGACATGTTCATCTTGTTGTGGGCTGTCTTGGTGTTGTGGGAACTCTCAGGGCATGTTCATCTTGTTATGGGCTGGCTTGGTGTTGTGGGAACTCTCAGGACATGTTCATCTTGTTGTGGGCTGTCTTGGTGTTGTGGGAACTCTCAGGGCATGTTCATCTTGTTACGGGCTGTCTTGGTGTTGTGGGAACTCTCAGGACATGTTCATCTTGTTATGGGCTGGCTTGGTGTTGTGGGAACTCTCAGGACATGTTCATCTTGTTGTGGGCTGTCTTGGTGTTGTGGGAACTCTCAGGGCATGTTCATCTTGTTACGGGCTGTCTTGGTGTTGTGGGAACTCTCAGGACATGTTCATCTTGTTATGGGCTGGCTTGGTGTTGTGGGAACTCTCAGGACATGTTCATCTTGTTGTGGGCTGTCTTGGTGTTGTGGGAACTCTCAGGGCATGTTCATCTTGTTACGGGCTGTCTTGGTGTTGTGGGAACTCTCAGGACATGTTCATCTTGTTATGGGCTGGCTTGGTGTTGTGGGAACTCTCAGGACATGTTCATCTTGTTATGGGCTGGCTTGGTGTTGTGGGAACTCTCAGGACATGTTCATCTTGTTATGGGCTGGCTTGGTGTTGTGGGAACTCTCAGGACATGTTCATCTTGTTATGGGCTGGCTTGGTGTTGTGGGAACTCTCAGGACATGTTCATCTTGTTATGGGCTGGCTTGGTGTTGTGGGAACTCTCAGGACATGTTCATCTTGTTGTGGGCTGTCTTGGTGTTGTGGGAACTCTCAGGGCATGTTCATCTTGTTACGGGCTGTCTTGGTGTTGTGGGAACTCTCAGGACATGTTCATCTTGTTACGGGCTGGCTTGTTGTTGTGGGAACTCTCAGGGCATGTTCATCTTGTTACGGGCTGGCTTGGTGTTGTGGGAACTCTCAGGACATGTTCATCTTGTTGTGGGAACTCTCAGGACATGTTCATCTTGTTACGGGCTGGCTTGTTGTTGTGGGAACTCTCAGGACATGTTCATCTTGTTGTGGGAACTCTCAGGACATGTTCATCTTGTTACGGGCTGGCTTGTTGTTGTGGGAACTCTCAGGGCATGTTCATCTTGTTATGGGCTGGCTTGGTGTTGTGGGAACTCTCAGGGCATGTTCATCTTGTTATGGGCTGGCTTGGTGTTGTGGGAACTCTCAGGACATGTTCATCTTGTTACGGGCTGGCTTGGTGTTGTGGGAACTCTCAGGACATGTTCATCTTGTTGTGGGAACTCTCAGGACATGTTCATCTTGTTATGGGCTGGCTTGGTGTTGTGGGAACTCTCAGGACATGTTCATCTTGTTATGGGCTGTCTTGTTGTTGTGGGAACTCTCAGGACATGTTCATCTTGTTACGGGCTGGCTTGGTGTTGTGGGAACTCTCAGGGCATGTTCATCTTGTTACGGGCTGTCTTGGTGTTGTGGGAACTCTCAGGACATGTTCATCTTGTTACGGGCTGGCTTGGTGTTGTGGGAACTCTCAGGACATGTTCATCTTGTTATGGGCTGTCTTGGTGTTGTGGGAACTCTCAGGACATGTTCATCTTGTTATGGGCTGTCTTGGTGTTGTGGGAACTCTCAGGACATGTTCATCTTGTTATGGGCTGGCTTGGTGTTGTGGGAACTCTCAGGACATGTTCATCTTGTTGTGGGAACTCTCAGGACATGTTCATCTTGTTACAGGCTGTCTTGTTGTTGTGGGAACTCTCAGGACATGTTCATCTTGTTATGGGCTGGCTTGTTGTTGTGGGAACTCTCAGGGCATGTTCATCTTGTTACGGGTTGTCTTGGTTTTGTGGGAACTCTCAGGGCATGTTCATCTTGTTACGGGCTGGCTTGGTGTTGTGGGAACTCTCAGGACATGTTCATCTTGTTATGAGCTGTCTTGTTGTTGTGGGAACTCTCAGGACATGTTCATCTTGTTATGAGCTGTCTTGTTGTTGTGGGAACTCTCAGGACATGTTCATCTTGTTATGGGCTGGCTTGGTGTTGTGGGAACTCTCAGGACATGTTCATCTTGTTATGGGAACTCTCAGGACATGTTCATCTTGTTATGGGCTGTCTTGGTGTTGTGGGAACTCTCAGGACATGTTCATCTTGTTATGGGCTGGCTTGGTGTTGTGGGAACTCTCAGGACATGTTCATCTTGTTATGGCTGGCTTGGTGTTGTGGGAACTCTCAGGGCATGTTCATCTTGTTATGGGCTGGCTTGGTGTTGTGGGAACTCTCAGGGCTGTTCATCTTGTTATGGGCTGGCTTGGTGTTGTGGGAACTCTCAGGGCATGTTCATCTTGTTATGGGCTGGCTTGGTGTTGTGGGAACTCTCAGGACATGTTCATCTTGTTATGGGCTGGCTTGGTGTTGTGGGAACTCTCAGGACATGTTCATCTTGTTATGGGCTGTCTTGGTGTTGTGGGAACTCTCAGGACATGTTCATCTTGTTATGGGCTGTCTTGGTGTTGTGGGAACTCTCAGGACATGTTCATCTTGTTATGGGAACTCTCAGGACATGTTCATCTTGTTATGGGCTGGCTTGTTGTTGTGGGAACTCTCAGGAAATGTTCATCTTGTTACGGGCTGGCTTGGTGTTGTGGGAACTCTCAGGACATGTTCATCTTGTTGTGGGAACTCTCAGGACATGTTCATCTTGTTGTGGGAACTCTCAGGACATGTTCATCTTGTTGTGGGAACTCTCAGGACATGTTCATCTTGTTATGGGCTGTCTTGTTGTTGTGGGAACTCTCAGGACATGTTAATCTTGTTACGGGCTGGCTTGGTGTTGTGGGAACTCTCAGGGCATGTTCATCTTGTTGTGGGAACTCTCAGGACATGTTCATCTTGTTATGGGCTGTCTTGGTGTTGTGGGAACGCTCAGGACATGTTCATCTTGTTACGGGCTGTCTTGGTGTTGTGGGAACTCTCAGGGCATGTTCATCTTGTTGTGGGAACTCTCAGGACATGTTCATCTTGTTGTGGGAACTCTCAGGACATGTTCATCTTGTTATGGCTGGCTTGTTGTTATGGGAACTCTCAGGACATGTTCATCTTGTTATGGGAACTCTCAGGACATGTTCATCTTGTTATGGGCTGGCTTGGTGTTGTGGGAACTCTCAGGACATGTTCATCTTGTTATGGGAACTCTCAGGGCATGTTCATCTTGTTATGGGCTGTCTTGTTGTTGTGGGAACTCTCAGGACATGTTCATCTTGTTATGGGCTGGCTTGTTGTTGTGGGAACTCTCAGGACATGTTCATCTTGTTACGGGCTGTCTTGGTGTTGTGGGAACTCTCAGGACATGTTCATCTTGTTATGGGCTGGCTTGGTGTTGTGGGAACTCTCAGGACATGTTCATCTTGTTATGGGAACTCTCAGGACATGTTCATCTTGTTATGGGCTGTCTTGTTGTTATGGGAACTCTCAGGACATGTTCATCTTGTTATGGGCTGGCTTGTTGTTGTGGGAACTCTCAGGGCATGTTCATCTTGTTACGGGCTGGCTTGGTGTTGTGGGAACTCTCAGGACATGTTCATCTTGTTATGGGCTGTCTTGTTGTTATGGGAACTCTCAGGACATGTTCATCTTGTTATGGGCTGGCTTGTTGTTGTGGGAACTCTCAGGGCATGTTCATCTTGTTATGGGCTGGCTTGTTGTTGTGGGAACTCTCAGGACATGTTCATCTTGTTATGGGCTGGCTTGGTGTTGTGGGAACTCTCAGGACATGTTCATCTTGTTGTGGGCTGGCTTGGTGTTGTGGGAACTCTCAGGACATGTTCATCTTGTTACGGGCTGGCTTGGTGTTGTGGGAACTCTCAGGACATGTTCATCTTGTTATGGGCTGGCTTGGTGTTGTGGGAACTCTCAGGGCATGTTCATCTTGTTATGGGCTGGCTTGGTGTTGTGGGAACTCTCAGGACATGTTCATCTTGTTATGGGAACTCTCAGGACATGTTCATCTTGTTATGGGAACTCTCAGGACATGTTCATCTTGTTGTGGGCTGGCTTGGTGTTGTGGGAACTCTCAGGACATGTTCATCTTGTTATGGGAACTCTCAGGACATGTTCATCTTGTTATGGGCTGGCTTGGTGTTGTGGGAACTCTCAGGACATGTTCATCTTGTTATGGGAACTCTCAGGACATGTTCATCTTGTTATGGGCTGGCTTGGTGTTATGGGAACTCTCAGGGCATGTTCATCTTGTTATGGGCTGGCTTGTTGTTGTGGGAACTCTCAGGACATGTTCATCTTGTTATGGGCTGGCTTGGTGTTGTGGGAACTCTCAGGACATGTTCATCTTGTTATGGGCTGGCTTGGTGTTATGGGAACTCTCAGGACATGTTCATCTTGTTATGGGCTGGCTTGGTGTTGTGGGAACTCTCAGGGCATGTTCATCTTGTTATGGGCTGGCTTGGTGTTGTGGGAACTCTCAGGACATGTTCATCTTGTTATGGGCTGGCTTGGTGTTGTGGGAACTCTCAGGACATGTTCATCTTGTTACAGGCTGGCTTGGTGTTGTGGGAACTCTCAGGACATGTTCATCTTGTTGTGGGAACTCTCAGGGCATGTTCATCTTGTTATGGGCTGTCTTGTTGTTGTGGGAACTCTCAGGACATGTTCATCTTGTTGTGGGAACTCTCAGGACATGTTCATCTTGTTATGGGCTGGCTTGGTGTTGTGGGAACTCTCAGGACATGTTCATCTTGTTACGGGCTGGCTTGGTGTTGTGGGAACTCTCAGGACATGTTCATCTTGTTACGGGCTGGCTTGGTGTTGTGGGAACTCTCAGGGCATGTTCATCTTGTTATGGGCTGGCTTGGTGTTGTGGGAACTCTCAGGACATGTTCATCTTGTTATGGGCTGGCTTGTTGTTATGGGAACTCTCAGGGCTGTTCATCTTGTTATGGGCTGTCTTGGTGTTGTGGGAACTCTCAGGACATGTTCATCTTGTTATGGGCTGGCTTGGTGTTGTGGGAACTCTCAGGACATGTTCATCTTGTTATGGGCTGGCTTGGTGTTGTGGGAACTCTCAGGACATGTTCATCTTGTTATGGGCTGGCTTGGTGTTGTGGGAACTCTCAGGGCATGTTCATCTTGTTATGGGCTGACTTGGTGTTGCTGAAACATAACGTTTGTCAACTCTTTTTCTCTCCTCGTATTCTTCAGGTTTGATTTCTGCGCTATCGACTCTGAGAAGCGCCCGTCTGAGAATTTGGGTCAGGTTTTGTTTGGCGAGAGAATTGAGCCCTCTCCCTACAAGGTGGGTGATGTACACACACACTTTAATATCCTGTTGGTATTACATTTCTAATCTCATTACAATGTTCTGCACCTTCATACCTCACCCTGAATGAACGACTCCCCCTTCACTCTGGTGTGTACTACCAGTACCTACATGCTAAATCAGTGATGGGCAACTCTAATGGGGGTGGGGGCCACAAAAAATCTGAACTCATCATGAGGGGGCCGCGGTTGCTCGCGTGTCTGCGTAGCCACATCCATACCAACCCCGGATAACAAGTTTAGATAGCTTACCTCAAAATAAATTTAGCAATATGAAATATGTTAGTTGGCATGAGCTAATTGGCTGACCATCACTGACTGACATAACAAGAGAAAAACTGCTGATTCACAACAAAATTAGAAATGTCACCCTGTGTATTCTACTGTTCTAACTCTCAGCAGGAAGTTGAGTAAATCATTGTATGTCTGTGTGTTGAAGTTTGAGTTCAAGAAGAAGGTGGATTGTAAGCCGGTGTGTACTAAATCCTACAACACCAACAAGCCAGAGGACAAAGCCCACCTGGACTTTCTGAAGAAAGGCATGCTGCTCAACTACCAGCACCACTGGTAAGGTGTTCATACTGCTAACTACCAGCACCACTGGTTAGATATTCATACTGCTAACTACCAGCACCACTGGTTAGATATTCATACTGCTAACTACCAGCACCACTGGTAAGATATTCATACTGCTAACTACCAGCACCACTGGTTAGATATTCATACTGCTAACTACCAGCACCACTGGTAAGATATTCATACTGCTAACTACCAGCACCACTGGTAAGATATTCATACTGCTAACTACCAGCACCACTGGTTAGATATTCATACTGCTAACTACCAGCACCACTGGTAAGATGTTCATACTGCTAACTACCAGCACCACTGGTAAGATATTCATACTGCTAACTACCAGCACCACTGGTAAGATATTCATACTGCTAATTACTAGCACCACTGGTAAGATATTCATACTGCTAACTACTAGCACCACTGGTTAGATATTCATACTGCTAACTACCAGCACCACTGGTTAGATATTCATACTGCTAACTACCAGCACCACTGGTTAGATATTCATACTGCTAACTACCAGCACCACTGGTTAGATATTCATACTGCTAACTACCAGCACCACTGGTAAGGTATTCATACTGCTAACTACCAGCACCACTGGTAAGGTATTCATACTGCTAACTACCAGCACCACTGGTAAGGTATTCATACTGCTAACTACCAGCACCACTGGTAAGGTATTCATACTGCTAACTACCAGCACCACTGGTAAGGTATTCATACTGCTAACTACCAGCACCACTGGTAAGATATTCATACTGCTCAACTACCAGCACCACTGGTAAGATATTCATACTGCTAACTACCAGCACCACTGGTAAGATATTCATACTGCTCAACTACCAGCACCACTGGTAAGATATTCATACTGCTCAACTACCAGCACCACTGGTAAGATATTCATACTGCTCAACTACCAGCACCACTGGTAAGATATTCATACTGCTCAACTACCAGCACCACTGGTAAGATATTCATACTGCTCAACTACCAGCACCACTGGTAAGATATTCATACTGCTCAACTACCAGCACCACTGGTAAGATATTCATACTGCTCAACTACCAGCACCACTGGTAAGATATTCATACTGCTCAACTACCAGCACCACTGGTAAGATATTCATACTGCTCAACTACCAGCACCACTGGTAAGATATTCATACTGCTCAACTACCAGCACCACTGGTAAGATATTCATACTGCTAACTACCAGCACCACTGGTTAGATATTCATACTGCTAACTACCAGCACCACTGGTTAGATATTCATACTGCTCAACTACCAGCACCACTGGTAAGATATTCATACTGCTCAACTACCAGCACCACTGGTAAGATATTCATACTGCTCAACTACCAGCACCACTGGTAAGATATTCATACTGCTCAACTACCAGCACCACTGGTAAGATATTCATACTGCTCAACTACCAGCACCACTGGTTAGATATTCATACTGCTAACTACCAGCACCACTGGTTAGATATTCATACTGCTCAACTACCAGCACCACTGGTTAGATATTCATACTGCTCAACTACCAGCACCACTGGTAAGATATTCATACTGCTAACTACCAGCACCACTGGTTAGATATTCATACTGCTCAACTACCAGCACCACTGGTAAGATATTCATACTGCTAACTACCAGCACCACTGGTTAGATATTCATACTGCTAACTACCAGCACCACTGGTTAGATATTCATACTGCTCAACTACCAGCACCACTGGTAAGATATTCATACTGCTCAACTACCAGCACCACTGGTAAGATATTCATACTGCTCAACTACCAGCACCACTGGTAAGATATTCATACTGCTCAACTACCAGCACCACTGGTAAGATATTCATACTGCTAACTACCAGCACCACTGGTTAGATATTCATACTGCTCAACTACCAGCACCACTGGTAAGATATTCATACTGCTAACTACCAGCACCACTGGTTAGATATTCATACTGCTAACTACCAGCACCACTGGTTAGATATTCATACTGCTCAACTACCAGCACCACTGGTAAGATATTCATACTGCTCAACTACCAGCACCACTGGTAAGATATTCATACTGCTCAACTACCAGCACCACTGGTAAGATATTCATACTGCTCAACTACCAGCACCACTGGTAAGATGTTCATACTGCTCAACTACCAGCACCACTGGTTAGATATTCATACTGCTCAACTACCAGCACCACTGGTAAGATGTTCATACTGCTCAACTACCAGCACCACTGGTAAGATATTCATACTGCTCAACTACCAGCACCACTGGTAAGATATTCATACTGCTCAACTACCAGCACCACTGGTAAGATATTCATACTGCTCAACTACCAGCACCACTGGTAAGATATTCATACTGCTCAACTACCAGCACCACTGGTAAGATATTCATACTGCTCAACTACCAGCACCACTGGTTAGATATTCATACTGCTCAACTACCAGCACCACTGGTAAGATATTCATACTGCTCAACTACCAGCACCACTGGTAAGATATTCATACTGCTCAACTACCAGCACCACTGGTAAGATATTCATACTGCTCAACTACCAGCACCACTGGTAAGATATTCATACTGCTCAACTACCAGCACCACTGGTAAGATGTTCATACTGCTCAACTACCAGCACCACTGGTAAGATATTCATACTGCTAACTACCAGCACCACTGGTAAGATATTCATACTGCTCAACTACCAGCACCACTGGTAAGATATTCATACTGCTCAACTACCAGCACCACTGGTTAGATATTCATACTGCTAACTACCAGCACCACTGGTTAGACGCTCAGGCTGCTCAACCACCAGCATCGCTGGTTAGATATTCATTCTATGTTTTGTTCAACAGACACATATCTCATTTTCCTCTGAATTGAGATGTGAACACACATTTCCCAGACAGGAAGTCTAGAGTTCACAAGCTGGGATTCAACCCAACTTCAGACACCTGCTCTGACTCATGTGGCCACTAGGTGGCGGGCTTGTATTGTCTTCTGACCCCATAGACACCACTGACACAATCCCAAATAGACCCCTGAACATTAGGTAGTTGTGGAGATCTGAGAGGATGTGATTGGTATTTTCCAGGGGTAGGCAACTAGATTAAACCTCGGACTGATTGTTGTCAGAGCGGATGGGAGGGTGGGCCAGAACATTATCATGATAATCATTTGTGCACTGCAAATTGACCATAACTAAGCCCAAAAAGAGATTGCATTTGAAAATAACATTTTTATACCATGGTTACATTGATACGATTAAATATATATTTTAAAGCATTTGGGCTGAATTCCTGGTGAGTTTTCTGGTCTTTTTTGACCCAAATGTAAAAATCCAACAAAAAGACTAACTTTGGGCCCCCAAAACCCCTCCTGTTGCCGAGCCCTGGTATCAGATATATGGTGAAACCTCCTCCTAGCCTATCAGAGGACAGGGTGGAGTTATTACCATATAGCTTACACCTGTCAAATCCAATCAGATCTCCACAAGTGTCTAGGGGTTTAGGGGTCGATTTGGGATTGGACCACTGTCTCAACCGCACACTGTCCTTAACCCTGTGTCTGCCTCCTGTAGGATAGTGGACAACATGCTGTAACCCTGTGTCTACCTCCTGTAGGATAGTGGACAACATGCTGTAACCCTGTGTCTGCCTCCTGTAGGATAGTGGACAACATGCTGTAACCCTGTGTCTGCCTCCTGTAGGATAGTGGACAACATGCTGTAACCCTGTGTCTACCGCCTGTAGGATAGTGGACAACATGCTGTAACCCTGTGTCTGCCTCCTGTAGGATAGTGGACAACATGCTGTAACCCTGTGTCTGCCTCCTGTAGAATAGTGGACAACATGCTGTAACCCTGTGTCTGCCTCCTGTAGAATAGTGGACAACATGCTGTAACCCTGTGTCTGCCTCCTGTAGGATAGTGGACAACATGCTGTAACCCTGTGTCTGTCTCCTGTAGGATAGTGGACAACATGCTGTAACCCTGTGTCTGTCTCCTGTAGGATAGTGGACAACATGCTGTAACCCTGTGTCTACCTCCTGTAGGATAGTGGACAACATGCTGTAACCCTGTGTCTGCCTCCTGTAGGATAGTGGACAACATGCTGTAACCCTGTGTCTGCCTCCTGTAGGATAGTGGACAACATGCTGTAACCCTGTGTCTGTCTCCTGTAGGATAGTGGACAACATGCTGTAACCCTGTGTCTACCTCCTGTAGGATAGTGGACAACATGCTGTAACCCTGTGTCTACCTCCTGTAGGATAGTGGACAACATGCTGTAACCCTGTGTCTGCCTCCTGTAGGATAGTGGACAACATGCTGTAACCCTGTGTCTGCCTCCTGTAGGATAGTGGACAACATGCTGTAACCCTGTGTCTGCCTCCTGTAGGATAGTGGACAACATGCTGTAACCCTGTGTCTACCTCCTGTAGGATAGTGGACAACATGCTGTAACCCTGTGTCTACCTCCTGTAGGATAGTGGACAACATGCTGTAACCCTGTGTCTACCGCCTGTAGGATAGTGGACAACATGCTGTAACCCTGTGTCTACCGCCTGTAGGATAGTGGACAACATGCTGTAACCCTGTGTCTGCCTCCTGTAGGATAGTGGACAACATGCTGTAACCCTGTGTCTGCCTCCTGTAGGATAGTGGACAACATGCTGTAACCCTGTGTCTGCCTCCTGTAGGATAGTGGACAACATGCTGTAACCCTGTGTCTGCCTCCTGTAGGATAGTGGACAACATGCTGTAACCCTGTGTCTGCCTCCTGTAGGATAGTGGACAACATGCTGTAACCCTGTGTCTGCCTCCTGTAGGATAGTGGACAACATGCTGTAACCCTGTGTCTGCCTCCTGTAGGATAGTGGACAACATGCTGTAACCCTGTGTCTGCCTCCTGTAGGATAGTGGACAACATGCTGTAACCCTGTGTCTGTCTCCTGTAGGATAGTGGACAACATGCTGTAACCCTGTGTCTGCCTCCTGTAGGATAGTGGACAACATGCTGTAACCCTGTGTCTGCCTCCTGTAGGATAGTGGACAACATGCTGTAACCCTGTGTCTGCCTCCTGTAGAATAGTGGACAACATGCTGTAACCCTGTGTCTGCCTCCTGTAGAATAGTGGACAACATGCTGTAACCCTGTGTCTACCGCCTGTAGGATAGTGGACAACATGCTGTAACCCTGTGTCTACCTCCTGTAGGATAGTGGACAACATGCTGTAACCCTGTGTCTACCTCCTGTAGGATAGTGGACAACATGCTGTAACCCTGTGTCTACCTCCTGTAGGATAGTGGACAACATGCTGTAACCCTGTGTCTGCCTCCTGTAGGATAGTGGACAACATGCTGTAACCCTGTGTCTGCCTCCTGTAGGATAGTGGACAACATGCTGTAACCCTGTGTCTGCCTCCTGTAGGATAGTGGACAACATGCCGGTGACCTGGTGTTATGATGTGGAGGATGGACAGAAGTTCTGTAACCCAGGGTTTCCCATCGGCTGCTACGTCACTGAGGCAGGACGACCCAAAGACGCCTGTGTTGTCAACGTGAGTCAATTCATATCCTGTGTGTGCAGGTTAGGCCTCTGAGTCGGGCCATTTTTAGTCAGTTAAACGTTTTGCTAGATAGACATAACACATTATAAGACATTACAAAGGCTTATAAACGTGCTTATAACACGTTATAAAGCGCATAACTAAGTGTTTCCTCGTTCCAGTCTGACTTTAAGGACAAAGACACATTCTATGTCTTCAACCATGTTGACATCACCATTCATTATCATGTGGTGGAGAACGAGGCTGCTGGGGCTAGACTGGTCGCTGCCAAGATGGAGCCCAAGAGGTAGGAGGTCAAACGGTCGCTCACTTAGAGGACAATCCTCACTGTCACTTAGTCATTCATTGATGTGAAGTTAGAATTCACCCCTTAGGGTTATCTAGGTCTTAACAATCCATTCTTTATTTCTCTAGTCTCCATGAAATGTTCATTCTTAGATAATGTGTGTTTCTACTCAAAGTAATGATGTCTCTCTTTATTTCACATCAAGTATTTATTTATTTAGACTTATTCTCTCCTCCTTCTTCCACACTCCTCTTTTTCTCTTCTCTTCTTCCTCCTCCCCTCTTCCTCTCCTCTCTTCCTCCTCTCCTCTCTTCCTCCCCTCTCCTTTCTTCCTCCTCCCCCCTCTTCCTCCTCTCTCCTCCTCCTCTACTCTCTTCCTCTTCTCCCTTCTCCCTCTCCTCTTCCTCCTCTCCTCCAAAGCTATAAACACACCAAAGTGGAGGCCCCTGACTGTGCAGGAGGGCCCATGTACCTGAACAACAAGTTGAGTGGAGAGCTGAAGATCGGCTATACCTACTCTGTCCAGTTTGTGGTATGTTTCTAAACCCCATGACCATTGTAAATGTCTCTGTCTGTGTGACTGACTAGGTTCAGTCTCTGGTTTCCTACGTGCTGTAACGCCGGCTAGCCCACTGAGCTAAAGCCTAGACATAATCTTGGGGAGCTAATGCGAGTCGTCAGGTCTCAGGAGAGAGGTTAGTCATGTGTTCAGTGGGTGTAATATAAACGCTGGGTGTTGTATCTAGGAGGACAAGCACATCAGATGGGCGTCACGTTGGGACTACATTCTGGAGTCCATGCCCCACACCAACATTCAGTGGTTCAGGTGAGTCTCACGCACACATACACACACACACACATACACACACCCCTTCTATCTGTAACTGTGTGTGTATTGTCTTGTCCCCCAGCATCATGAACTCTCTGGTGATCGTTCTCTTCCTGTCTGGTATGGTGGCTATGATCATGCTGAGGACTCTACATAAGGACATTGCCAGATACAACCAGATGGACTCTGTGGTGAGTCTGGTAAATCCTCCACAATAATCCAGCTGATTGGTTTCCCTTCAGGTCCCACGGTCCCAGTCCGCCATGTTGGTTTCCCTTCAGGTCCCACGGGCCCAGACCGCCATGTTGGTTTCCCTTCAGGTCCCGTGGTCCCAGTCCGCCATGTTGGTTTCCCTTCAGGTCCCGCAGTCCCAGTCCGCCATGTTGGTTTCCCTTCAGGTCCCACGGTCCCAGTCCGCCATGTTGGTTTCCCTTCAGGTCCCACGGTCCCAGTCCGCCATGTTGGTTTCCCTTCAGGTCCCACGGTCCTAGTCCGCCATGTTGGTTTCCCTTCGGGTCCCAGTCCACCATGTTGGTTTCCCTTCGGGTCCCACGGTCCCAGTCCGCCATGTTGGTTTCCCTTCGGGTCCCAGTCCACCATGTTGGTTTCCATTCGGGTCCCACGGTCCCAGTCCGCCATGTTGGTTTGTGGGATGTGTCACATATGTGACACTGGCAAGGGTTATCTAGTACACAGACTTGTCCCTGATGAGGAGTGACAGGGGTCTGGTCTACTGGTCTGGTACAGACACAAACACACAGACTTGTCCCTGATGAGGAGTGACAGGGGTCTGGTCTACTGGTCCGGTACAGACACAAACACACAGACTTGTCCCTGATGAGGAGTGACAGGGGTCTGGTCTACTGGTCTGGTACAGACACAAACACACAGACTTGTCCCTGATGAGGAGTGACAGGGGTCTGGTCTACTGGTCCGGTACAGACACAAACACACAGACTTGTCCCTGATGAGGAGTGACAGGGGTCTGGTCTACTGGTCCGGTACAGACACAAACACACAGACTTGTCCCTGATGAGGAGTGACAGGGGTCTGGTCTACTGGTCCGGTACAGACACAAACACACAGACTTGTCCCTGATGAGGAGTGACAGGGGTCTGGTCTACTGGTCTGGTACAGACACAAACACACAGAACCCCAACAACTAGCTCCAAGCTCTGATTGGCTCCAGCCAGCTGGTGGAGGCTTTGGTTATGACCTTGGGGTGTGTGTGTCCTTGTGTACTTTCCATCTACCCTCTCTCCATCTACCCTCTCTCCATCTACCCTCTCTCCTCTCCATCTACCCTCTCTCCTCTCCATCTACCCTCTCTCCTCTCCATCTACCCTCTCTCCTCTCCATCTACCCTCTCTCCTCTCCATCTACCCTCTCTCCTCTCCATCTACCCTCTCTCCTCTCCATCTCTCCATCTCCAGGAAAACTGACAGCAGATGTTCTCTAGGAAGGGTTGTAGGGGTCACTAGGGGTGACATGTATCTATATTACCCCCCCACCAGCACCCCTCACACCCCGACCCCCTCCCCTACAAGTATTGTAGTCTCTGTCTCTCTCTGTCTCTGAGATCAGTCATTATTTCAGCAGCTCTGTCCCTTCAGCCCCTCCCCTAGCGATCAGACTCCCTTCAGCCCCTCCCCCTAGTGATCAGACTGACAGGTAGCGTCACCGCGGCGACCAGCCTGCTCGTGTTCCAACCCTCTGAAGTCTATCACCGCTAATTGACAGGAGGGACCCCACTCCCTCATCTTCTCGCCCCTGTTATTTCCTGCTGGGTTACCCACTCACACCCTCCCTGTCCGCTCCTTGCTTGGCCTGAACATTCTTGCTGTTTTGTGATGGTCTTTTTATAGGGAGAGATGTGGTGATGTTGTTACATACGACAAATACACTTGAAAGTGAAACTAAGTGACGGTCTCCCCTCCTCCCTCTCTGCTGGTGGTGTCAGGAAGATGCCCAGGAGGAATTTGGCTGGAAGCTGGTCCATGGAGACGTCTTCCGGCCTCCCAGGAAAGGCATGCTCCTCTCTGTCTTTCTGGGATCAGGAACTCAGATCTTCATCATGATTTTCGTCACTCTCTGTGAGTTCTAGTATCTACAACTCTGTGTTTCTGTCTACCTGTTGTTGACTTGTAGGAATACAAAAACTTCTACACTTGTCCAGACCCTTTATTTGTCATTACCCAAAAACACATTAGCAAGGTAGCATATTGTAGAGAGGAAGTAGCTGGTACTTAGTTACTTCTACTCTGAGAGTAGGACTAGTGTTTCACTTATTTACTGTATTCACTGACAGTCATCTTAGTTATTTAATGTATTCACTGACAGTCATCTTAGTTATTTAATGTATTCACTGACAGTCATCTTAGTTATTTAATGTATTCACTGACAGTCATCTTAGTTATTTAATGTATTCACTGACAGTCATCTTAGTTATTTAATGTATTCACTGACAGTCATCTTAGTTATTTAATGTATTCACTGACAGTCATCTTAGTTATTTAATGTATTCACTGACAGTCATCTTAGTTATTTAATGTATTCACTGACAGTCATCTTAGTTATTTAATGTATTCACTGACAGTCATCTTAGTTATTTAATGTATTCACTGACAGTCATCTTAGTTATTTAATGTATTCACTGACAGTCATCTTAGTTATTTAATGTATTCACTGACAGTCATCTTAGTTATTTAATGTATTCACTGACAATCTTAGTTATTTAATGTATTCACTGACAATCTTAGTTATTTAATGTATTCACTGACAATCTTAGTTATTTAATGTATTCACTGACAATCTTAGTTATTTAATGTATTCACTGACAATCTTAGTTATTTAATGTATTCACTGTCAGTCATCTTAGTTATTTAATGTATTCACTGTCAGTCATCTTAGTTATTTAATGTATTCACTGACAATCTTAGTTATTTAATGTATTCACTGACAGTCATCTTAGTTATTTCATGTATTCACTGACAGTCATTTCATGTATTCAGTATCAGAAAAGGACCAACACAATAGTAGCACACAGTTCAGTCAAAACCAATCGTGTGTTTTTATTTTGTAATCCATATACATTGTGTTCCCCTTGTCCAGTCTTTGCCTGCCTGGGCTTCCTGTCCCCGGCTAACCGCGGTGCCCTGATGACGTGCGCCGTGGTGCTCTGGGTCCTACTGGGCACACCAGCCGGCTACGTGGCTGCCCGCTTCTACAAGTGTAAGTGAACATTTGGGCTAAGGGGGAAAGGGTCACGACCCCAACTTGACCCTGAACAGTCGACCGGTCACGACCCAACTGTGCTGGAGGGTAGCTCGTTAGGCCCAATCAGTGTCAGCTGGGGGGGGGGGGTGATAGTGGTCTCTGTGTCAATTACTGGTTCAGTGTTGTGTAGAGGCCTGTAGCAGTAGGGGTCCCCCCCACCCTCCCTAGCAACACACGCTCTATGGCCTGAATCCTGCCTCCCTGCTGAAGGCTATATGCCTCAACACCTTGGAAGTAAAGAAAGAAGTTTGAATTTCCAAGAAACGTCTGTTTGTCTTCCAAGAGTTGCTGACTGTTTCTCTTCCGTCTGCTCTCTCTCTCTGTGATGTCACAGCCTTTGGTGGGGAGAAATGGAAGACTAACGTCCTGCTGACTTGCTTCCTGTGTCCTGGGTGAGTCTGACTTTACATTGGTTGAGGAGATGGACATTAGTTTGTGGTTACGTTCAGGGTTGATAGTTGACGTCTGTTGGTCTGTCTCTGTGTTCAGGGTTGATAGCTGACGTCTGTCTCTGTGTTCAGGGTCGATAGCTGACGTCTGTCTCCGTGTTCATGGTCGATAGCTGACGTTTGTCTCTGTGTTCAGGGTTGATAGCTGACGTCTGTCTCTGTGTTCAGGGTCGATAGCTGACGTCTGTCTCCGTGTTCAGGGTTGATAGCTGACGTCTGTCTCTGTGTTCAGGGTTGATAGCTGACGTCTGTCTCTGTGTTCAGGGTCGATAGCTGACGTCTGTCTCTGTGTTCAGGGTCGATAGCTGACGTCTGTCTCTGTGTTCAGGGTCGATAGCTGACGTCTGTCTCTGTGTTCAGGGTCGATAGCTGACGTCTGTCTCTGTGTTCAGGGTCGATGGCTGACGTCTGTCTCTGTGTTCAGGGTCGATGGCTGACGTCTGTCTCTGTGTTCAGGGTCGATGGCTGACGTCTGTCTCTGTGTTCAGGGTCGATGGCTGACGTCTGTCTCTGTGTTCAGGGTCGATGGCTGACGTCTGTCTCTGTGTTCAGGGTTGTGTTTGCTGATTTCTTCGTGATGAATCTGATCCTGTGGGGAGAGGGCTCCTCTGCAGCCATGCCCTTTGGCACCCTGGTGGCCATCTTGGCTCTGTGGTTCTGCATCTCTGTCCCCCTCACCTTCATAGGGGCCTACTTTGGCTTCAAGAAGACCGTGAGTACGAACACACGTCAATATGTGAATACATTCAAACATACTCTCTGTCACACACACAAGTCTGTGTTTATATCATACCTCTCATACTCCCTCCCCTCTGTCGTGTGATTGGTGCATTTCAGGGGATTGAGCACCCTGTGCGGACCAATCAGATCCCTCGTCAGATCCCGGAGCAGTCGTTCTACACCAGATCTCTCCCAGGGATCGTCATGGGGGGGATCCTCCCGTTCGGCTGTATCTTCATCCAGCTCTTCTTCATCCTCAACAGCATCTGGTGCGTCTCTCAGCTACCCTGCAGACGCTGCTGCTCTGTTTTGGGACTGCTACACTAGCAGCTTATCGTGAAGGCAGAACGAGTCGGGGAGGTTAAAGGTGAACGGGCAGGGATGGTAGAGCAGTGGGTTATCTTTATGATGTATGGTTGTGTCTCACCAGATGGTAGAGCAGTGGGTTATCTTTATGATGTATGGTTGTGTCTCACCAGATGGTAGAGCAGTGGGTTATCTTTATGATGTATGGTTGTGTCTCACCAGATGGTAGAGCAGTGGGTTATCTTTATGATGTATGGTTGTGTCTCACCAGATGGTAGAGCAGTGGGTTATCTTTATGATGTATGGTTATGTCTCACCAGATGGTAGAGCAGTGGGTTATCTTTATGATGTATGGTTGTGTCTCACCAGATGATAGAGCAGTGGGTTATCTTTATGATGTATGGTTGTGTCTCACCAGATGGTAGAGCAGTGGGTTATCTTTATGATGTATGGTTATGTCTCACCAGATGGTAGAGCAGTGGGTTATCTTTCTGATGTATGGTTGTGTCTCACCAGATGGTAGAGCAGTGGGTTATCTTTATGATGTATGGTTGTGTCTCACCAGATGGTAGAGCAGTGGGTTATCTTTATGATGTATGGTTGTGTCTCACCAGATGGTAGAGCAGTGGGTTATCTTTATGATGTATGGTTGTGTCTCACCAGATGGTAGAGCAGTGGGTTATCTTTCTGATGTATGGTTGTGTCTCACCAGATGGTAGAGCAGTGGGTTATCTTTATGATGTATGGTTGTGTCTCACCAGATGGTAGAGCAGTGGGTTATCTTTCTGATGTATGGTTGTGTCTCACCAGATGGTAGAGCAGTGGGTTATCTTTCTGATGTATGGTTGTGTCTCACCAGATGGTAGAGCAGTGGGTTATCTTTATGATGTATGGTTATGTCTCACCAGATGGTAGAGCAGTGGGTTATCTTTCTGATGTATGGTTGTCTCTCACCAGATGGTAGAGCAGTGGGTTATCTTTATGATGTATGGTTGTGTCTCACCAGGTCTCACCAGATGTACTACATGTTTGGTTTCCTGTTTCTGGTGTTCATCATCCTGGTAATCACCTGCTCTGAGGCCACCATCCTACTCTGCTACTTCCACCTCTGTGCTGAGGTAAGACACCACACACACACACCATCCTACTCTGCTACTTCCTCCTCTGTGCTGAGGTAAGACACCACACACACACCATCCTACTCTGCTACTTCCTCCTCTGTGCTGAGGTAAGACACCACACACACACCATCCTACTCTGCTACTTCCTCATCTGTGCTGAGGTAAGACACCATCCTACTCTGCTACTTCCTCATCTGTGTTGAGGTAGGACACCACACACACACACCATCCTACTCTGCTACTTCCACCTCTGTGCTAAGACACCACACACACACCATCCTACTCTGCTACTTCCTCCTCTGTGCTGAGGTAGGACACCACACACACACCATCCTACTCTGCTACTTCCACCTCTGTGCTAAGACACCACACACACACCATCCTACTCTGCTACTTCCTCCTCTGTGCTGAGGTAAGACACCACACACACACCATCCTACTCTGCTACTTCCTCCTCTGTGCTGAGGTAAGACACCACACACACACCATCCTACTCTGCTACTTCCTCCTCTGTGCTGAGGTAAGACACCACACACACACCATCCTACTCTGCTACTTCCTCCTCTGTGCTGAGGTAGGACACCACACACACACACCATCCTACTCTGCTACTTCCTCCTCTGTGCTGAGGTAAGACACCACACACACACCATCCTACTCTGCTACTTCCTCCTCTGTGCTGAGGTAGGACAACACACACACACCATCCTACTCTGCTACTTCCTCCTCTGTGCTGAGGTAGGACACCACACACACACCATCCTACTCTGCTACTTCCTCCTCTGTGCTGAGGTAAGACACCACACACACACCATCCTACTCCGCTACTTCCTCATCTGTGCTGAGGTAAGACACCACACACACACCATCCTACTCTGCTACTTCCTCATCTGTGCTGAGGTAAGGCACCACACACACACCATCCTACTCTGCTACTTCCTCCCCTGTCCTGAGTTATGACCATCTGAGTATTTCCTGGTCGGGTCATGTGACCAATGACAATAGTGCCCTTAATGACGAGGATGAAGGGACTGTTTCTCAAATCCTCTTTCCTTGATTACTAACAGCTTCTCTCTTTGAAAGAGAAGATCCTAAACAAGGGACCTGGAACCTCCTTCTCCACTACGGTTGAGAAGGAGAGGAGACAGGATGAAAGGAATAACAGGAAGTTTAATTAAGGGAGCGATACGTTCATTCTCTCCATCAGGACTAGCAGTGGCGTTCCTTCTTGACCTGTGGTCTTGTCTTAGTAAAGATGTTATAAACACAGAGATATCTGACTGTTCTCTCTGTCTCTCTCCATCAGGACTACCACTGGCAGTGGCGTTCCTTCCTGACCAGTGGTTTCACGGCCGTCTACTTCCTGGTCTATGCCATCCACTACTTCTTCTCCAAGCTCCAGATCACAGGATTGGCTAGCACCATCCTCTACTTTGGTTACACCATGATCATGGCTCTCATCTTCTTCTTATTCACAGGTAGGTAGCTGGGGGGGGTGGGGCATCAGACTGTAGCTTGCCTTGAAGAGGATGGACCAGGTCAGAGGGCAGAGGTTATCCTCATTAGTCCAGTTCAATGGACTGGACCAAATAGGACTGGGCTTCCTCCCACCCTGCCTGTTATGCTGCCTTTCTGGGGTTTAGGTTGAGGTGCAGCTCTACTTGTTTTCACACACACACACACACACACACACACATCTGTTGTCGTATCAATGAGAGTTTCCTAGACAGCAGGATGTGGGATTGACAAATGGCCCGGGGAAAGTGTGATTTTCATGTTTTCTCTCTTTCTGTCAGTTAAATGTCTGTCTCTCTCTCCATCAGGAACGATTGGATTCTTTGCCTGTTTCTGGTTCGTCACCAAGATCTACAGCGTAGTGAAGGTGGACTGAGTAGTTAACCAAACCAATGGATTTCCTGTCTACTCCCACGCCCCCTCCACCCTCACCCTCCCCCCTCACCCTCCCTGGGCTGGAGGGACACTATTGTTACGTTACACCCTGACTGCGTACGGTGACCAGGGCCCACTGGTCTAAATGGGGAATAGGGTGCCGTTTGGAACACAACCCTTGTCTACTGTGTGGAAGACGCATTTTTGTCAGAGCAGCAAGACACCTGTGTGTGTGTGTGTGTGTGTGTGTGTGTGTGTGTGTGTACACACATCTATACATAATGTAGTCTGGAGTGCAGGACATGAAATCCCTGTTGGGTCCAGATCCTACTGCACATCAATGAAACATCCCTTATTTACCTCTGACAAATGCAAATAGGAAATCTACAAGCTAGTGACTGTTTGAATACCCACTACTCCAGGTTTGCTAGTCGACTCCCCCCCCCCCCCCCCCCGTTACAGTTAGTGCGCCAACGCGGACAGAAACTAAGGTGGTTTTACGTTGTCATTCAAACTATTAATAGTGTTGGACAATATGATTGTAAATAACTGCTTTTTTCCCTAATGCTGATGAATGATTTGGGGTCGTAATAAACTTAAAATGTGAGTTGGAATTCCTCCTCTGACCCATGTTCTGGGCTGGTAGAGTAGTTGTGTGAGTCCCAAATGGCACTCTAGTCTGCACTACAAAAGTAGTCTGCACTATGTAGGGAATAGGGTGCAATTTGGGATTAGTCTTTTTTTCTCTGGGTTTTGTTTTATTTTGTATTATAAATGCTTGAGTATTAATCAACTGGTCTGTTATTTAACTTTATATTCCAATTACATTTTTTCTGTCTTTTTATTTTTGCCACAGACACGTGCCTCATCAGTAGTTCATTTTATTTGCAAAAACCAACAGTTTGGGATTTTGTGAAAGGAATCATCGAGCTTTGTCCCAAATGGCACCCTATTCCCTATGTAGTGCACTACCCTTGATCAGGGGCTCGGGTCTAAAGTAGTGCACTACATAGGGAGTAGGGTGCCATTTGGGACAACATCTATCAATTATGTGGGGATCTGATACTTCTATCCTTTCAGTGTAAATATAAATGATACTAGTTTCATTAGTCTGACCGAGCATCTGGGTTCCTTCACTGGTTTGAAATGATGTAATTATGATCTGAAAAATAAGAAATGGTAGAAAATGTCAAATAAAACATTTTCCTGTTTGTTGTGTGTTGTTTTCCTGTGTCTCAATAACATAGTCAGTGTAAAGTACTGAACAACACAGTCAAGTGAGGTCGATACATTGAACCGGGGCTGAGGAGAGGCCCTGCTGTGGTGCCCACTAAGCTCAGGATGGCCTAAAGGTCACGTAAAGGCAAGACCTTCTGTTCAATTCGCTGACATTTGTGAGACGGGATCGACGGGGAAGTTCCCCCACAGAGCCAGAGCACCTCATTGCTGACGGAATCTTGGTCAAAAATGGTCACAGTGGTCAGGCTGGTTATAATGATTACAGCGGTCAGGCTGGTTATATTGGTCACAGCGGTCAGGCTGGTTATAACGATCACAGTGGTCAGGCTGGTTATGATGGTCACAGTGGTCAGGCTGGTTATATTGGTCACAGTGGTCAGGCTGGTTATGATGATCACAGCGGTCAGGCTGGTTATAATGATCACAGCGGTCAGGCTGGTTATAATGATCACAGCGGTCAGGCTGGTTATAATGATCACAGCGGTCAGGCTGGTTATAATGATCACAGCGGTCAGGCTGGTTATAATGATCACAGCGGTCAGGCTGGTTATAATGATCACAGCGGTCAGGCTGGTTATAATGATCACAGCGGTCAGGCTGGTTATGATGGTCAGGCTGGTTATGATGATCACAGCGGTCAGGCTGGTTATAATGATCACAGCGGTCAGGCTGGTTATAATGATCACAGCGGTCAGGCTGGTTATAATGATCACAGCTGTCAGGCTGGTTATAATGATCACAGTGGTCAGGCTGGTTATAATGATCACAGCGGTCAGGCTGGTTATAATGATCACAGCTGTCAGGCTGGTTATAATGATCACAGCGGTCAGGCTGGTTATAATGATCACAGCTGTCAGGCTGGTTATAATGATCACAGTGGTCAGGCTGGTTATAATGATCACAGCGGTCAGGCTGGTTATAATGATCACAGCGGTCAGGCTGGTTATGATGATCACAGTGGTCAGGCTGGTTATGATGATCACAGTGGTCAGGCTGGTTATGATGATCACAGCGGTCAGGCTGGTTATGATGATCACAGCGGTCAGGCTGGTTATGATGATCACAGCGGTCAGGCTGGTTATAATGATCACAGCTGTCAGGCTGGTTATAATGATCACAGCGGTCAGGCTGGTTATAATGATCACAGCTGTCAGGCTGGTTATAATGATCACAGTGGTCAGGCTGGTTATAATGATCACAGCGGTCAGGCTGGTTATAATGATCACAGCGGTCAGGCTGGTTATGATGATCACAGTGGTCAGGCTGGTTATGATGATCACAGCGGTCAGGCTGGTTATGATGATCACAGCGTTCAGGCTGGTTATAATGATCACAGCGGTCAGGCTGGTTATAATGATCCCAGTGGTCAGCTTGGTTATAATGATCACATCGTTCAGGCTGGTTATAATGATCACAGTGGTCAGGCTGGTTATAATGATCACAGCGGTCAGGCTGGTTATAATGATCACAGCGTTCAGGCTGGTTATAATGATCACAGCGGTCAGGCTGGTTAGGTGTGCTTTAGGTAGTTTTCTAGGGAGGGGGGGTTAGGAGTACAAAGCTGTTTGGGAGACAGACACCCACACTGCTTCAGTTTCTATCTCACAGACAGACACCCACACTGCTTCAGTTTCTATCTCACAGACACCCACACTGCTTCAGTTTCTATCTCACAGACAGACACCCACACTGCTTCAGTTTCTATCTCACAGACAGACACCCACACTGCTTCAGTTTCTCTCACAGACAGACACCCACACTGCTTCAGTTTCTATCTCACAGACAGACACCCACACTGCTTCAGTTTCTATCTCACAGACAGACACCCACACTGCTTCAGTTTCTATCTCACAGACAGACACCCACACTGCTTCAGTTTCTATCTCACAGACAGACACCCACACTGCTTCATTATATACAGTGCATTCGGAAAGTATTCAGACCTCTTGACTTTTTTCACATTTTGTTACATTACAGCCTTATTCTAAAATGGACTAAATAAATACAAGTTCTCATCAATCTACACACAATACCCCATAATGACAAAGCAAAAACAGATTTTTTTGTAAATGTTCGCAAATGTATAAAAAAATTCAAAACGGAAATATCACATTTACATAAGTATTCAGACCGTTTACTCAGCACTTTGTTGAAGCACCTTTGGCAGCGATTACAGCCTCAAGTCTTTTTGGGTATGACGTTATAAGCTTGGCACACCTGTATTTGGGGAGTTTCTCCCATTCTTCTCTGCAGATCCTCTCAAGCTCTGGATGGGGAGCGTCGCTGCACAGCCATTTTCAGGTCTTTCCAGAGATGTTCAATCTGGATCAAGTCCGCGCTCTGGCTGGGCCACTCAAGGACATTCAGAGACTTGTCCCGAAGCCACTCCTGTGTTGTCTTGGCTGTGTGCTTAGGAGGTATGCCATTGATCTTGAACATTATATAGAAAAACTTCCTTTGAATGTGCAGGAAATCCCTGCAGTTCATCCCCACCTACCCTCAGTCTACAAGGTCAAACAGAACTGTAGTATCAGTTTGGTTACAGAACACACATACTGCCAACGAGAGTTCCCTTATGGCCGATTC
>NC_052346.1:19662686-19665186 GCF_016432855.1 Salvelinus namaycush | reverse complement strand
TCTTGTAATAATGGTGTAGTGTGATAACATAATAACCTCTTGTTAATAATGGTGTAGTGTGTTATAATAACCTCTTGTTAATAATGGTGTAGTGTGATAACATAATAACCTCTTGTTAATAATGGTGTAGTGTGATATAATAACCTCTTGTTAATAATGGTGTAGTGTGTTTAATAACCTCTTGTTAATAATGGTGTAGTGTGTTATAATAACCTCTTGTTAATAATGGTGTAGTGTATATAATAACCTCTTGTTAATAATGGTGTAGTGTGATATAATAACCTCTTGTTAATAATGTGTGTGCGATAACATAATAACCTCTTGTTAATAATGGTGTAGTGTGATAATAATAACCTCTTGTTAATAATGGTGTATGTGTTATAATAACCTCTTGTTAATAATGGTGTAGTGTGATATAATAACCTCTTGTTAATAATGTGTAGTGTGATAACATAATAACCTCTTGTTAATATGGTGTAGTGTGTTATAATAACCTCTTGTAATAATGGTAGTGTGATATAATAACCTCTTGTTAATAATGGTGTAGTGTGATAACCTAATAACCTCTTGTTAATAATGGTGTAGTGTGATAACATAATAACCTCTTGTTAATAATGGTGTAGTGTGACATAATAACCTCTTGTTAATAATGGTGTAGTGTGTTATAATAACCTCTTGTTAATAATGGTGTAGTGTGATATAATAACCTCTTGTTAATAATGGTGTAGTGTGATATAATAACCTCTTGTTAATAATGGTGTAGTGTGATATAATAACCTCTTGTTAATAATGGTGTAGTGTGATAATAACCACTTGTTAATAATGGTGTAGTGTGATAACATAATAACCTCTTGTTAATAATGGTGTAGTGTGATATAATAACCTCTTGTTAATAATGGTGTAGTGTGATAACATAATAACCTCTTGTTAATAATGGTGTAGTGTGATATAATAACCTCTTGTTAATAATGGTGTAGTGTGATATAATAACCTCTTGTTAATAATGGTGTAGTGTGATAACATAATAACCTCTTGTTAATAATGGTGTAGTGTGTATAATAACCTCTTGTTAATAATGGTGTAGTGTGTTATATAATAACCTCTTGTTAATAATGGTGTAGTGTGATAATAACCTCTTGTTAATAATGGTGTAGTGTGATAAAATAACCTCTTGTTAATAATGGTGTAGTGTGATAACATAATAACCTCTTGTTAATAATGGTGTAGTTGATAAAATAACCTCTTGTTAATAATGTGTAGTGTGATATATATAACCTCTTGTATAATGGTGTAGTGTGTTATAACCTCTTGTTAATAATGGTGTAGTGTGATAACCTAATAACCTCTTGTTAATAATGGTGTAGTGTGATATAATAACCTCTTGTTAATAATGGTGTAGTGTGATATAATAACCTCTTGTTAATAATGGTGTAGTGTGATATAATAACCTCTTGTTAATAATGGTGTAGTGTGTTATAATAACCTCTTGTTAATAATGGTGTAGTGTGATAACATAATAACCTCTTGTTAATAATGGTGTATGTGATAACATAATAACCTCTTGTTAATAATGGTGTAGTGTGATAACATATAACCTCTTGTTAATAATGGTGTAGTGGTGTTATATAACCTCTTGTTAATAATGGTGTAGTGTGATATAATAACCTCTTGTTAATAATGGTGTAGTGTGTTATAATAACTCTTGTTAATAATGGTGTAGTGTGATATAATAACCTCTTGTTAATATGGTGTAGTGTGTTATAATAACCTCTTGTTAATATGGTGTAGTGTGATATAATAACCTCTTGTTAATAATGGTGTAGTGTGATAATAACCTCTTGTTAATAATGGTGTAGTGTGATATAATAACCTCTTGTTAATAATGGTGTAGTGTGATATAATAACCTCTTGTTAATATGGTGTAGTGTGATAACATAATACCTCTTGTTAATAATGGTGTAGTGTGATACATAATAACCTCTTGTTAATAATGGTGTAGTGTGTTATAATAACCTCTTGTTAATAATGGTGTAGTGTGATATAATAACCTCTTGTTAATAATGGTGTAGTGTGATATAATAACCTCTTGTTAATAATGGTGTAGTGTGATAACATAATAACCTCTTGTTAATAATGGTGTAGTGTGTATAATAACCTCTTGTTAATAATGGTGTAGTGTGTTATAATAACCTCTTGTTATAATGGTGTAGTGTGTTATAATAACCTCTTGTTAATAATGGTGTAGTGTGATAACATAATAACCTCTTGTTAATAATGGTGTAGTGTGATATAATAACCTCTTGTTAATAATGGTGTATGTGATAACATAATAACCTCTTGTTAATAATGGTGTAGTGTGATATAATAACCTCTTGTTAATAATGGTGTAGTGTGATACAATAACCTCTTGTTAATAATGGTGTAGTGTGATAACATAATAACCTCTTGTTAATAATGGTGTAGTGTGTTATAATAACCTCTTGTTAATAATGGTGTAGTG
>NC_052346.1:19652885-19662586 GCF_016432855.1 Salvelinus namaycush | reverse complement strand
TCAAATAGCATGGCCTTTAGTCCTCTATCCATTCTCCATCAAATAGCATGGCCTTTAGTCCCCTATCCATTCTCCATCAAATAGCATGGCCTTTAGTCCTCTATCCATTCTCCATCAAATAGCATGGCCTTTAGTCCTCTATCCATTCTCCATCAAATAGCATGGCCTTTAGTCCCCTATCCATTCTCCATCAAATAGCATGGCCTTTAGTCCCCTATCCATTCTCCATCAAATAGCATGGCCTTTAGTCCCCTATCCATTCTCCATCAATAGCATGGCCTTTAGTCCCCTATCCATTCTCCATCAAATAGCATGGCCTTTAGTCCCCTATCCATTCTCCATCAAATAGCATGGCCTTTAGTCCCCTATCCATTCTCCATCAAATAGCATGGCCTTTAGTCCCCTATCCATTCTCCATCAAATAGCATGGCCTTTAGTCCCTCTATCCATTCTCCATCAAATAGCATGGCCTTTAGTCCTCTATCCATTCTCCATCAAATAGCATGGCCTTTAGTCCCCTATCCATTCTCCATCAAATAGCATCGGCCTTTAGTCCCCTATCCATTCTCCATCAAATAGCATGGCCTTTCGTCCCCCTATCCATTCTCCATCAAATAGCATGGCCTTTAGTCCCTCTAATCCATTCTCCATCAAATAGCATGGCCTTTAGTCCTCTATCCATTCTCCATCAAATAGCATGGCCTTTAGTCCCCTATCCATTCTCCATCAAATAGCATTCTCAAGGGCCTTTAGTCCTCTAGCCATTTCATCCAAAGGCCTTTTAGTTCCCTATCCATTCTCCATCAAATAGCATGGCCTTAGTCCTCTATCCATTCTCCATCAAATAGCATGGCCTTTAGTCCTCTATCCATTCTCCATCAAATAGCATGGCCTTTAGTCCCCTATCCATTCTCCATCAAATAGCATGGCCTTTAGCCCCTATCCATTCTCCATCAAATAGCCATTCTCCATCAAATAGCATGGCCTTTTAGTCCCCCTATTCCATTCTCCATCAAATAGCATGGCCTTTAGTCCTCTATCCATATACCATCAAATAGCATGGCCTTTAGTCCCCTATCCATTCTCCATCAAAATAGCCTCGGCCTTTAGTCCCCTATCCATTCTCCATCAAATAGCATGGCCTTTAAGTCCCCTATCCTTTCTCCATCAAATAGCATGGCCTTTAGTCCCTATCCATTCTCATCAAATAGCATGGCCCTTGAGTCCTCTATCCATTCTCCAATCAAATTCGCATGCGCCTTTAGTCCCCTATCCATTTCTCCATCAAATAGCATGGCCTTTAGTCCCCTATCACATTCTCCATCACAATAGCATGGCCTTTAGTCCCCTCCCACCCCCTATCCATTCTCCATCAAATAAGCATGGACTTTAGTCCTCTATTCCATTCTCCATCAAATAGCATTGGCCTTTAGTCCCCTATCCATTCTCCATTCAAATAGCATCGGCCTTTAGTCCCCTCTCCATTTCCATCCAAATAGATTGCCTTTAGTCCCTATCCATTCTCCATCAAATAGCATGGCCTTTAGGTCCTCTATCCATTCTCCATCAAATAGCATGGCCTTTAGTCCTCTATCCATTCTCCATCAAATAGCATGGCCTTTAGTCCTCTATCCATTCTCCATCAAATAGCATGGCCTTTAGTCCTCTATCCATTCTCCATCAAATAGCATGGCCTTTAGTCCCCTATCCATTCTCCATCAAATAGCATGGCCTTTAGTCCTCTATCCATTCTCCATCAAATAGCATGGCCTTTAGTCCCCTATCCATTCTCCATCAAATAGCATGGCCTTTAGTCCCCTATCCATTCTCCATCAAATAGCATGGCCTTTAGTCCCCTATCCATTCTCCATCAAATAGCATGGCCTTTAGTCCTCTATCCATTCTCCATCAAATAGCATGGCCTTTAGTCCCCTATCCAATATCCATCTGATTCAAGGAGGATAGGACAACAACTGACTATGAGAAGGAAAGAACAGACCAGATAGATACTCCGGACTGCCTGTTACCATAGATACTCCTGTTACCATAGATACTCCTGTTACCATAGATACTTTGGACTGCCTGTTACCATAGATACTCCTGTTACCATAGATACGCTGGACTGCCTGTTACCATAGATACTCCTGTTACTATAGATACTCCGGACTGCCTGTTACCATAGATACTCCGGTTACCATCGATACTCCTGTTACCATAGGGCCTAAGATACTCCTGTTACCATGGGGCGTCAGATACTCCTGTTACCATGAGGCGTCAGGTACTCCTGTTACCATGGGGCGTCAGATACTCCTGTTACCATGGGGTGTCAGATACTCATGTTACCATAGGGCCCCGGATACTCCTGTTACCATAGATACTCCTGTTACCATGGGGCCTCAGATCCTCCTGTTACCATAGGTCCTCAGATACTCCTGTTACCATAGGGCCTCAGATACTCCTGTTACCATAGATACTCCTGTTACCATGGGGCGTCAGATACTCCTGTTACCATGGGGCCTCAGATACTCCTGTTACCATGGGGCCTCAGATACTCCTGTTACCATGGGGCGCCAGGTACTCCTGTTACCATAGGGCCTCAGATACTCCTGTTACCATAGATACTCCTGTTACCATGGGGCGTCAGATACTCCTGTTAGGTACTCCTGTTACCATGGGGCCTCAGATACTCCTGTTACCATGTGGCCTCAGATACTCCTGTTACCATAAATACTCCTGTTACCATAGATAATCCTGTTACCATGGGGCCTCATATATTCCGGATCGGTGGAGTTAAATACCTTTCAATATGTGCTGCTGGGTACCTCTGATCCGACCTGGGATTTAATTACATCGCAAAGGTTCCTAAAAAATATTATCAAGAAAGCACATAAATCAAATAAAATTCCATGTTGAGTTTATCTAACTTGCTAAGATGGTGTGTGTCAGAGAGAGACATGTTTCATGCTCTGCTTCAGTATTTCTCAGAGGTGTGTGTGTGTGTGTGATTTGCTCAGCAAGAATTTGGAGAAGGAGGGGTGTGTTGGAGGTTGACTAATGCTTATTGTCAGTCAATAAACCCTTCAGTAAAACAAGACAGAGAGCGAGAGACAGAGACACAGAGAGAGAGACACAGAGACACAGAGAGAGAGACAGAGACACAGAGAGAGAGACAGAGACACAGAGAGAGACAGACACAGAGAGAGAGACACAGAGAGAGAGACAGAGACACAGAGAGAGAGACAGAGACACAGAGAGAGACAGACACAGAGACAGAGACACAGAGAGAGAGACAGAGACACAGAGAGAGAGACACAGAGACACAGAGAGAGAGACAGAGACACAGAGAGAGAGACAGAGACACAGAGAGAGAGAGACACAGAGACAGAGACACAGAGAGAGAGACAGAGACACAGAGAGAGAGACAGAGACACAGAGAGAGAGACACAGAGACACAGAGAGAGAGACAGAGACACAGAGAGAGAGACAGAGACACAGAGAGAGAGAGACACAGAGACAGAGACACAGAGAGAGAGACAGAGACACAGAGAGAGAGACACAGAGACACAGAGAGAGAGACAGAGACACAGAGAGAGAGACAGAGACACAGAGAGAGAGAGACACAGAGACAGAGACACAGAGAGAGAGACAGAGACACAGAGAGAGAGACACAGAGACACAGAGAGAGAGACAGAGACACAGAGAGAGAGACAGAGACACAGAGAGAGAGACAGAGAGACAGAGAGAGAGACACAGAGAGAGAGACAGAGACACAGAGAGAGAGACACAGAGACACAGAGAGAGAGACAGAGACACAGAGAGAGAGACAGAGACACAGAGAGAGAGACAGAGAGACAGAGAGAGAGACACAGAGAGAGAGACACAGAGACACAGAGAGAGAGAGACAGAGGAGAATGAAAGACTTAGATTGAGGTGAACAGGAGAGCTCCTCCATTAGAGTCAAGCCAACCATGACACCCCTCTCCAGAGAGAGAGAGATGGAGAGAAGAGGAGAACAAATAAAGAGGGGTTAACAATGGTGGAACAATGGTGGGAACAGTCCCAGTTGACCCCTCAACCCTCTTGTTCTTTAAAGGAGACACCAGGAACACTTGTAATCCACAGGTCAGCGTTCGTGTCTTCATTTGGGATCCAAAACCTTCAAGACATTGTGATAAAGACACCCCAGAAACAGATCAACACCAGACATGACAACTGAAGTTGGTAGGAATCGGGCCAGGCACGGACTGGCCATCGGGCAGTTGTGGGCCTGTCTAAATTGTATTTTTTTGTGCAGAATGACTAGGACCTGTGTGTTAGAAATATCTGGGCTGATTCCTGGTCCCAGTCAGACTCTGGGTTGGACTGTCTCATTGAATCTGCATCTGAGTGTGTAAGACAGAAACGTTGCCGCCTCTCTACCGGTAATGAATGTTGTTAAGAAATACCTCTCCCTAATGGCTTCCACGTTTCTCCTATAAAACACCAGCATCAGAAGGCTGTGGCAGACACACACACACACACACACACACACACACACACACACACACACACACACACACACACACACACACACACACACACACACACACACACACACACACACCTGCCTTCCCCGTCACAAGGCTCCCAGTCAGACCCATACCTCCCGGAGGACTTTGTTGTGTGTGTGTGTGTGTGTGTGTGTGTGTGTGTGTGTGTGTGTGTGTGTGTGTGTGTGTGTGTGTGTGTGTGTGTGTGTGTGTGTGTGTGTGTGTGTGTGTGTGTGTGTGTGTGTGTGTGTGTGTGTGTGTGTGTGTGTGTGTGTGTGTACCTCCCAGAGGACTTTGTTGTGTGTGTGTGTGTACCTCCCAGAGGACTTTGTTGTGTGTGTGTGTGTGTGTGTGTGTGTGTGTGTACCTCCCAGAGGACTTTGTTGTGTGTGTGTGTGTGTGTGTGTGTGTGTGTGTGTGTGTGTGTACTTCCCAGAAGACTTTGCTATTCCACATAAACAGCTATAAAACATCAGTGAAACAATAAGAGCTGTGCTATAGCAGCTTCCTGGAGCAGCAGGCTTTGATCAGGGAAACAGGAGGCTGTGTTACAACTACACACTGATGTGAAACACAGGGATCTGTTCAGGGAGGTAGTTTGTCAGGGCTCACAGGGATCTCTGTGTGTTCAGGGAGGTAGTTTGTCAGGGCTCACAGGGATCTTTGTGTGTTCAGGGAGGTAGTTATTCAGGGCTCACAGGGATCTCTGTGTGTTCAGAGAGGTAGGTAGTTAGTCAGGGCTCACAGGGATCTGTTCAGGGAGGTAGTTAGTCAGGGCTCACAGGGATCTCTGTGTGTTCAGGGAGGTAGTTAGTCAGGGCTCACAGGGATCTCTGTGTGTTCAGAGAGTTAGTTAGTCAGGGCTCACAGGGATCTCTGTGTGTTCAGGGAGGTAGTTAGTCAGGGCTCACAGGGATCTCTGTGTGTTCAGAGAGGTAGTTAGTCAGGGCTCACAGGGATCTCTGTGTGTTCAGAGAGGTAGTTAGTCAGCCGGGAGGTCCGTGGGGCGACGCACAATTGGCATAGCGTCGTCCGGGTTAGGGAGGGTTTGGCCGGTAGGGATATCCTTGTCTCAGTATGTAAAAATTTAATAAAATGTATGCACTCTACTGTAAGTCGCTCTGGATAAGAGCGTCTGCTAAATGACTAAAATGTAAAATGTGTAGTGTGATATAATAACCTCTTGTTAATAATGGTGTAGTGTGATATAATAACCTCTTGTTAATAATGGTGTAGTGTGATATAATAACCTCTTGTTAATAATGGTGTAGTGTGATATAATAACCTCTTGTTAATAATGGTGTAGTGTGATATAATAACCTCTTGTTAATAATGGTGTAGTGTGTTATAATAACCTCTTGTTAATAATGGTGTAGTGTGTTTGTTGGGAAGTAAGTACCAAACAATGACACCTCAAAGGACATATGAGGGATTAGGATCGGGCTCCTGGAGGTCATTAATCCTGGTTAATCTCCTATTCCAGATTAACACTTTAGTCTGTCATTTGGTCTAATGATGCCAGCAGGAGAGGAAGAGTTAGAGGTGAGGGTTATAGACATGATGGGGCTTTACCATCAGGGCTTTACTATGATGGATAACACCTGGAGACAGTGTGGGGTGAGGTGGGTTAACATGTCTTCAGGGCTTTACCATGATGGATAACACCTGGAGACAGTGTGGGGTGAGGTGGGTTTACATGTCTTCAGGGCTTTACCATGATGGATAACACCTGGAGACAGTGGGGTGAGGTGGGTTTACATGTCTTCAGGGCTTTACCATGATGGATAACACCTGGAGACAGTGGGGTGAGGTGGGTTAACATGTCTTCAGGGCTTTACCATGATGGATAACACCTGGAGACAGTGTGGGGTGAGGTGGGTTAACATGTCTTCAGGGCTTTACCAAGATGGATAACACCTGGGGACAGTGTGGGGTGAGGTGGGTTAACATGTCTTCAGGGCTTTACCATGATGGATAACACCTGGGTACAGTGTGGGGTGAGGTGGGTTAACATGTCTTCAGGGCTTTACCGTGATGGATAACACCTGGGTACAGTGTGGGGTGAGGTGGGTTAACATGTCTTCAGGGCTTTACCATGATGGATAACACCTGGGGACAGTGTGGGGTGAGGTGGGTTAACATGTCTTCAGGGCTTTACCGTGATGGATAACACCTGGAGACAGTGTGGGGTGAGGTGGGTTAACATGTCTTCAGGGCTTTACCACGATGGATAACACCTGGAGACAGTGTGGGGTGAGGTGGGTTAACATGTCTTCAGGGCTTTACCATGATGGATAACACCATTATTAACAAGAGGTTATTATATCACACTACACCATTATTTACAAGAGGTTATTATAACACACTACACCATTATTAACAAGAGGTTATTATGTTATCACACTACACCATTATTAACAAGAGGTTATTATAACACACTACACCATTATTAACAAGAGGTTATTATGTTATCACACTACACCATTATTAACAAGAGGTTATTATATCACACTACACCATTATTAACAAGAGGTTATTATATCACACTACACCATTATTAACAAGAGGTTATTATATCACACTACACCATTATTAACAAGAGGTTATTATATCACACTACACCATTATTAACAAGAGGTTATTATAACACATGACACCATTATTAACAAGAGGTTATTATGTTATCACACTACACCATTATTAACAAGAGGTTATTATAACACACTACACCATTATTAACAAGAGGTTATTATGTTATCACACTACACCATTATTAACAAGAGGTTATTATGTTATCACACTACACCATTATTAACAAGAGGTTATTATATCACACTACACCATTATTAACAAGAGGTTATTATGTTATCACACTACACCATTATTAACAAGAGGTTATTATATCACACTACACCATTATTAACAAGAGGTTATTATGTTATCACACTACACCATTATTAACAAGAGGTTATTATAACACACTACACCATTATTAACAAGAGGTTATTATAACACACTACACCATTATTAACAAGAGGTTATTATAACACACTACACCATTATTAACAAGAGGTTATTATAACACACTACACCATTATTAACAAGAGGTTATTATGTTATCACACTACACCATTATTAACAAGAGGTTATTATATCACACTACACCATTATTAACAAGAGGTTATTATATCACACTACACCATTATTAACAAGAGGTTATTATAACACACTACACCATTATTAACAAGAGGTTATTATGTTATCACACTACACCATTATTAACAAGAGGTTATTATGTTATCACACTACACCATTATTAACAAGAGGTTATTATATCACACTACACCATTATTAACAAGAGGTTATTATATCACACTACACCATTATTAACAAGAGGTTATTATATCACACTACACCATTATTAACAAGAGGTTATTATATCACACTACACCATTATTAACAAGAGGTTATTATAACACACTACACCATTATTAACAAGAGGTTATTATATCACACTACACCATTATTAACAAGAGGTTATTATAACACACTACACCATTATTAACAAGAGGTTATTATATCACACTACACCATTATTAACAAGAGGTTATTATAACACACTACACCATTATTAACAAGAGGTTATTATGTTATCACACTACACCATTATTAACAAGAGGTTATTATGTTATCACACTACACCATTATTAACAAGAGGTTATTATGTTATCACACTACACCATTATTAACAAGAGGTTATTATAACACACTACACCATTATTAACAAGAGGTTATTATATCACACTACACCATTATTAACAAGAGGTTATTATATCACACTACACCATTATTAACAAGAGGTTATTATATCACACTACACCATTATTAACAAGAGGTTATTAGGTTATCACACTACACCATTATTAACAAGAGGTTATTATAACACACTACACCATTATTACCAAGAGGTTATTATATCACACTACACCATTATTAACAAGAGGTTATTTTATCACACTACACCATTATTAACAAGAGGTTATTATGTTATCACACTACACCATTATTAACAAGAGGTTATTTTATCACACTACACCATTATTAACAAGAGGTTATTATATCACACTACACCATTATTAACAAGAGGTTATTATAACACACTACACCATTATTAACAAGAGGTTATTATAACACACTACACCATTATTAACAAGAGGTTATTATGTCACACTACACCATTATTAACAATAGGTTATTATGTTATCACACTACACCATTATTAACAAGAGGTTATTATAACACACTACACCATTATTAACAAGTGGTTATTATGTTATCACACTACACCATTATTAACAAGAGGTTATTATATCACACTACACCATTATTAACAAGAGGTTATTATATCACACTACACCATTATTAACAAGAGGTTATTATGTTATCACACTACACCATTATTAACAAGAGGTTATTATATCACACTACACCATTATTAACAAGAGGTTATTATGTTATCACACTACACCATTATTAACAAGAGGTTATTATATCACACTACACCATTATTAACAAGAGGTTATTATATCACACTACACCATTATTAACAAGAGGTTATTATATCACACTACACCATTATTAACAAGAGGTTATTATATCACACTACACCATTATTAACAAGAGGTTATTATAACACACTACACCATTATTAACAAGAGGTTATTATGTCACACTACACCATTATTAACAAGAGGTTATTATGTTATCACACTACACCATTATTAACAAGAGGTTATTATAACACACTACACCATTATTAACAAGAGGTTATTATATCACACTACACCATTATTAACAAGAGGTTATTAGGTTATCACACTACACCATTATTAACAAGAGGTTATTATATCACACTACACCATTATTAACAAGAGGTTATTATAACACACTACACCATTATTAACAAGAGGTTATTATGTTATCACACTACACCATTATTAACAAGAGGTTATTATATCACACTACACCATTATTAACAAGAGGTTATTATAACACACTACACCATTATTAACAAGAGGTTATTATATCACATGACACCATTATTAACAAGAGGTTATTATAACACACTACACCATTATTAACAAGAGGTTATTATGTTATCACACTACACCA
>NC_052346.1:19610385-19647885 GCF_016432855.1 Salvelinus namaycush | reverse complement strand
CACTCAGAGAACACTGACTCAAGCCCCTCTGTTCTATACACAGCCTAGTTACACAGACAAGGCTTCAAATCCCATTCAGTAAAACCCTACATTCTCCCTCCCTCTCTCTCTTATAAAGCTCTGGAACTCAATAACATTGAGAGGTGCTGAATCAGAAGCTGATTCACTGCTGAGAGCCCCAGCTGATCCTCCATATGTGACTCTTACAACCAGAATGTTCTGGACAATCCACCCTTCTAAAGAGAACCCCGGAACAGAGTGCCATCACAATGACATCGGTCAGCCAGTGTCTCTGCACGGACAATGGGTGACAGGAGAGGAGGAGGGGTTAACATGGCGGAAGGCTTTGAAGAGACCTGCGTCCTTAAAGCCTTTGGATGGATGAGTGAAACTGACTAAAGGCTGTCCAGCCCTTTCATTAGCTGTGTGTGTAGAAACACCGTGGAGCATGTGAATACACACGGTGACATGTTTATGATAACCTATAGGGGAATCGGCCATAAGGGAACTCTCGTTGGCAGTATGTGTGTTCTGTAACCAAACTGATACTACAGTTCTGTTTGACCTTGTAGACTGAGGGTAGGTGGGGATGAACTGCAGGGATTTCCTGCACATTCAAAGGAAGTTTTTCTATATAATGTTCAAGATCAATGGGATACCTCCTAAGCACACAGCCAAGACAACACAGGAGTGGCTTTGGGACAAGTCTCTGAATGTCCTTGAGTGGCCCAGCCAGAGCCCGGACTTGATCCAGATTAAACATCTCTGGAAAGACCTGAAAATAGCTGTGCAGCGACGCTCCCCATCCAACCTGACAGAGCTTGAGAGGATCTGCAAAGAAGAATGGGAGAAACTCCCCAAATACAGGTGTGCCAAGCTTATAATGTCATACCCAAAAAGACTTGAGGCTGTAATCGCTGCCAAAGGTGCTTCAACAAAGTGCTGAGTAAATGGGTCTGAATACTTATGTTAATGTGTGTAAAATTTTTAATACATTTGCAAACATTTCAAAAAATCTGTTTTTGCTTTGTCATTATGGGGTATTGTGTGTAGATTGATGAGAACTTGTATTTATTTAGTCCATTTTAGAATAAGGCTGTAATGTAACAAAATGTGGAAAAAGTCAAGAGGTCTGAATACTTTCCAAATGCACTGTAGAAACTGAAGCAGTGTGGGTGTCTGTCTGTGAGATAGAAACTGAAGCAGTCTGGGTGTCTGTCTGTGAGATAGAAACTGAAGCAGTGTGGGTGTCTGTCTGTGAGATAGAAACTGAAGCAGTGTGGGTGTCTGTCTGTGAGATAGAAACTGAAGCAGTGTGGGTGTCTGTCTGTGAGATAGAAACTGAAGCAGTGTGGGTGTCTGTCTGTGAGATAGAAACTGAAGCAGTGTGGGTGTCTGTCTCCCAAACATCTTTGTACTCCCAACCCCCCCTCCCTAGAAAACGACCTAAAGCACACCTAACCAGCCTGACCGCTGTGATCATTATAACCAGCCTGACCGATGTGATCATTATAACCATTCTGACCGCTGTGATCATTATAACCAGCCTGAACGCTGTGATCATTATAACCAGCCTGACCACTGTGATCATTATAACCAGCCTGAACGCTGTGATCATTATAACCAGCCTGACTGCTGTGATCATCATAACCAGCCTGACCGCTGTGATCATCATAACCAGCCTGACCGCTGTGATCGTTATAACCAGCCTGAACGCTGTGATCATTATAACCAGCCTGACCGCTGTGATCGTTATAACCAGCCTGACCGCTGTGATCATCATAACCAGCCTGACCGCTGTGATCGTTATAACCAGCCTGACCGCTGTGATCATTATAACCAGCCTGACCATCATAACCAGCCTGACCACTGTGATCGTTATAACCAGCCTGACCGCTGTGATCGTTATAACCAGCCTGACCGCTGTGATCATTATAACCAGCCTGACCACTGTGATAATTATAACCAGCCTAACCACTGTGATCATTATAACTAGCCTGACCGCTGTGATCATCATAACCAGCCTGACTGCTGTAATCATTATAACCAGCCTGACTGCTGTGATCATTATAACCAGCCTGACCGCTGTGATCATTATAACCAGCCTGAACGCTGTGATCATTATAACCAGCCTGACCACTGTGATCATTATAACCAGCCTGAACGCTGTGATCATTATAACCAGCCTGACTGCTGTGATCATCATAACCAGCCTGACCGCTGTGATCATCATAACCAGCCTGACCGCTGTGATCGTTATAACCAGCCTGAACGCTGTGATCATTATAACCAGCCTGACCGCTGTGATCGTTATAACCAGCCTGACCGCTGTGATCATCATAACCAGCCTGACCGCTGTGATCGTTATAACCAGCCTGACCGCTGTGATCATTATAACCAGCCTGACCATCATAACCAGCCTGACCACTGTGATCGTTATAACCAGCCTGACCGCTGTGATCGTTATAACCAGCCTGACCGCTGTGATCATTATAACCAGCCTGACCACTGTGATAATTATAACCAGCCTAACCACTGTGATCATTATAACTAGCCTGACCGCTGTGATCATCATAACCAGCCTGACTGCTGTAATCATTATAACCAGCCTGACTGCTGTGATCATTATAACCAGCCTGACCGCTGTGATCATTATAACCAGCCTGACCGCTGTGATCATCATAACCAGCCTGACCACTGTGACCAATATAATCAGCCTGACCACTGTGACCAATATAACCAGCCTGACCACTGTGATCATCATAATCAGCCTGACCACTGTGACCAATATAACCAGCCTGACCACTGTGATCATCATAACCAGCCTGACCACTGTGACCAATATAACCAGCCTGACCACTGACCATCATAACCAGCCTGATCACTGTGATCGTTATAACCAGCCTGACCACTGTGATCATTATAACCAGCCTGACCACTGTGATCATTATAACCAGCCTGACCACTGTGATCATTATAACCAGCCTGACCACTGTGATAATTATAACCAGCCTGACCGCTGTGATCATTATAACCAGCCTGACCACTGTGATCATTATAACCAGCCTGACCGCTGTGATCATTATAACCAGCCTGACCACTGTGATCATTATAACCAGCCTGACCGCTGTAATCATAACCAGCCTGACCACTGTGACCATTTTTGACCAAGCCTCCGTCAGCAATGAGGTGCTCTGGCTCTGTGGGGGAACTTCCCCGTCGATCCCGTCTCACAAATGTCAGCGAATTGAACAGAAGGTCTTGCCTTTACGTGACCTTTAGGTCATCCTGAGCTTAGTGGGCACCACAGCAGGGCCTCTCCTCAGCCCCGGTTCAATGTATCGACCTCACTTGACTGTGTTGTTCAGTACTTTACACTGACTATGTTATTGAGACACAGGAAAACAACACACAACAAACAGGAAAATGTTTTATTTGACATTTTCTACCATTTCTTATTTTTCAGATCATAATTACATCATTTCAAACCAGTGAAGGAACCCAGATGCTCGGTCAGACTAATGAAACTAGTATCATTTATATTTACACTGAAAGGATATAAGTATCAGATCCCCACATAATTGATAGATGTCCCAAATGGCACCCTACTCCCTATGTAGTGCACTACTTTAGACCAGAGCCCCTGATCAAGGGTAGTGCACTACTTTAGACCCGAGCCCCTGATCAAGGGTAGTGCACTACTTTAGACCCGAGCCCCTGATCAAGGGTAGTGCACTACATGGGGAATAGGGTGCCATTTGGGACATAAAGGTCGATGATTACTTTCACAAAATCCCAAACTGTTGGTTTTTGCAAATAAAATGAACTACTGATGAGGCACGTGTCTTTGTGGCAAAAATAAAAAGACAGAAAAAATGTAATTGGAATATAAAGTTAAATAACAGACCAGTTGATTAATACTCAAGCATTTATAATACAAAATAAAACAAAACAAAACCGACGAAACAGGACTAATCCCAAATTGCACCCTATTCCCTACATAGTGCAGACTACTTTTGTAGTGCAGACTAGAGTGCCATTTGGGACTGAGCCAACTACTCTACCAGCCCAGAACAGGGGTCAGAGGAGGAATTCCATCTCACATTTTAAGTTTATTACAACCCCAAATCATTCATCAGCATTAGGGAAAAAATCAGTTATTTACAATCATATTGTCCAACACTATTAATAGTTTGAATGACAACGTAAAACCACCTTAGTTTCTGTCTGCGTTGGCGCACTAACTGTAACGGGGGGGGGGGGGGGGGGGGGGTCTACTAGCAAACCTGGAGCAGCGGGTATTCAAACAGTCACTAGCTTGTAGATTTCCTATTTGCATTTGTCAGAGGTAAATAAGGGATGTTTCATTGATGTGCAGTAGGATCTGGACCCAACAGGGATTTCATGTCCTGCACTCCAGACTACATTATGTATAGATGTGTGTGTACACACACACACACACACACACACACAGGTGTCTTGCTGCTCTGACAAAAATGCGTCTTCCACACAGTAGACAAGGGTTGTGTTCCAAACGGCACCCTATTCCCCATTTAGACCAGTGGGCCCTGGTCACCGTACGCAGTCAGGGTGTAACGTAACAATAGTGTCCCTCCAGCCCAGGGAGGGTGAGGGGGGAGGGTGAGGGTGGAGGGGGAGACAGGAAATCCATTGGTTTGGTTAACTACTCAGTCCACCTTCACTACGCTGTAGATCTTGGTGACGAACCAGAAACAGGCAAAGAATCCAATCGTTCCTGATGGAGAGAGAGACAGACATTTAACTGACAGAAAGAGAGAAAACATGAAAATCACACTTTCCCCGGGCCATTTGTCAATCCCACATCCTGCTGTCTAGGAAACTCTCATTGATACGACAACAGATGTGTGTGTGTGTGTGTGTGTGTGAAAACAAGTAGAGCTGCACCTCAACCTAAACCCCAGAAAGGCAGCATAACAGGCAGGGTGGGAGGAAGCCCAGTCCTATTTGGTCCAGTCCATTGAACTGGACTAATGAGGATAACCTCTGCCCTCTGACCTGGTCCATCCTCTTCAAGGCAAGCTACAGTCTGATGCCCCACCCCCCCAGCTACCTACCTGTGAATAAGAAGAAGATGAGAGCCATGATCATGGTGTAACCAAAGTAGAGGATGGTGCTAGCCAATCCTGTGATCTGGAGCTTGGAGAAGAAGTAGTGGATGGCATAGACCAGGAAGTAGACGGCCGTGAAACCACTGGTCAGGAAGGAACGCCACTGCCAGTGGTAGTCCTGACGGAGAGAGACAGAGAGAACAGTCAGATATCTCTGTGTTTATAACATCTTTACTAAGACAAGACCACAGGTCAAGAAGGAACGCCACTGCTAGTCCTGATGGAGAGAATGAACGTATCGCTCCCTTAATTAAACTTCCTGTTATTCCTTTCATCCCGTCTCCTCTCCTTCTCAACCGTATTGGAGAAGGAGGTTCCAGGTCCCTTGTTTAGGATCTTCTCTTTCAAAGAGAGAAGCTGTTAGGAATCAAGGAAAGAGGATTTGAGAAACAGTCCCTTCATCCTCGTCATTAAGGGCACTATTGCCATTGGTCACATGACCCGACCAGGAAATACTCAGATGCTCTTACCTCAGCACAGAGGAGGAAGTAGCAGAGTAGGATGGTGTGTGTGTGGTGCCTTACCTCAGCACAGAGGAGGAAGTAGCAGAGTAGGATGGTGTGTGTGTGGTGCCTTACCTCAGCACAGAGGAGGAAGTAGCAGAGTAGGATGGTGTGTGTGTGTGGTGTCTTACCTCAGCACAGAGGAGGAAGTAGCAGAGTAGGATGGTGTGTGTGTGTGGTGTCTTACCTCAGCACAGAGGAGGAAGTAGCAGAGTAGGATGGTGTGTGTGTGGTGCCTTACCTCAGCACAGAGGAGGAAGTAGCAGAGTAGGATGGTGTGTGTGTGGTGTCTTACCTCAGCACAGAGGAGGAAGTAGCAGAGTAGGATGGTGTGTGTGTGGTGTCTTACCTCAGCACAGAGGAGGAAGTAGCAGAGTAGGATGGTGTGTGTGTGGTGTCTTACCTCAGCACAGAGGTGGAAGTAGCAGAGTAGGATGGTGTGTGTGTGTGTGGTGTCTTACCTCAGCACAGAGGTGGAAGTAGCAGAGTAGGATGGTGTGTGTGTGGTGCCTTACCTCAGCACAGAGGTGGAAGTAGCAGAGTAGGATGGTGTGTGTGTGTGTGGTGCCTTACCTCAGCACAGAGGAGGAAGTAGCAGAGTAGGATGGTGTGTGTGGTATCTTACCTCAGCACAGAGGTGGAAGTAGCAGAGTAGGATGGTGTGTGTGTGGTGTCTTACCTCAGCACAGAGGAGGAAGTAGCAGAGTAGGATGGTGTGTGTGTGTGGTGTCTTACCTCAGCACAGAGGAGGAAGTAGCAGAGTAGGATGGTGTGTGTGTGTGGTGTCTTACCTCAGCACAGAGGAGGAAGTAGCAGAGTAGGATGGTGTGTGTGTGTGGTGCCTTACCTCAGCACAGAGGTGGAAGTAGCAGAGTAGGATGGTGTGTGTGTGGTGTCTTACCTCAGCACAGAGGAGGAAGTAGCAGAGTAGGATGGTGTGTGTGTGGTGTCTTACCTCAGCACAGAGGTGGAAGTAGCAGAGTAGGATGGTGTGTGTGTGGTGCCTTACCTCAGCACAGAGGTGGAAGTAGCAGAGTAGGATGGTGTGTGTGTGGTGCCTTACCTCAGCACAGAGGTGGAAGTAGCAGAGTAGGATGGTGTGTGTGTGGTGCCTTACCTCAGCACAGAGGTGGAAGTAGCAGAGTAGGATGGTGGCCTCAGAGCAGGTGATTACCAGGATGATGAACACCAGAAACAGGAAACCAAACATGTAGTACATCTGGTGAGACCTGGTGAGACAACCATACATCATAAAGATAACCCACTGCTCTACCATCTGGTGAGACACAACCATACATCATAAAGATAACCCACTGCTCTCCCATCTGGTGAGACACAACCATATATCATAAAGATAACCCACTGCTCTACCATCTGGTGAGACACAACCATACATCATAAAGATAACCCACTGCTCTCCCATCTGGTGAGACACAACCATACATCAGAAAGATAACCCACTGCTCTACCATCTGGTGAGACACAACCATACATCATAAAGATAACCCACTGCTCTCCCATCTGGTGAGACACAACCATACATCAGAAAGATAACCCACTGCTCTACCATCTGGTGAGACACAACCATACATCATAAAGATAACCCACTGCTCTACCATCTGGTGAGACACAACCATACATCAGAAAGATAACCCACTGCTCTACCATCTGGTGAGACACAACCATACATCAGAAAGATAACCCACTGCTCTACCATCTGGTGAGACACAACCATACATCAGAAAGATAACCCACTGCTCTACCATCTGGTGAGACACAACCATACATCAGAAAGATAACCCACTGCTCTACCATCCCTGCCCGTTCACCTTTAACCTCCCCGACTCGTTCTGCCTTCACGATAAGCTGCTAGTGTAGCAGTCCCAAAACAGAGCAGCAGCGTCTGCAGGGTAGCTGAGAGACGCACCAGATGCTGTTGAGGATGAAGAAGAGCTGGATGAAGATACAGCCGAACGGGAGGATCCCCCCCATGACGATCCCTGGGAGAGATCTGGTGTAGAACGACTGCTCCGGGATCTGACGAGGGATCTGATTGGTCCGCACAGGGTGCTCAATCCCCTGAAATGCACCAATCACACGACAGAGGGGAGGGAGTATGAGAGGTATGATATAAACACAGACTTGTGTGTGTGTGACAGAGAGTATGTTTGAATGTATTCACATATTGACGTGTGTTCGTACTCACGGTCTTCTTGAAGCCAAAGTAGGCCCCTATGAAGGTGAGGGGGACAGAGATGCAGAACCACAGAGCCAAGATGGCCACCAGGGTGCCAAAGGGCATGGCTGCAGAGGAGCCCTCTCCCCACAGGATCAGATTCATCACAAAGAAATCAGCAAACACAACCCTGAACACAGAGACAGACGTCAGCCATCGACCCTGAACACAGAGACAGACGTCAGCCATCGACCCTGAACACAGAGACAGACGTCAGCTATCGACCCTGAACACAGAGACAGACGTCAGCCATCGACCCTGAACACAGAGACAGACGTCAGCTATCGACCCTGAACACAGAGACAGATGTCAGCTATCGACCCTGAACACAGAGACAGACGTCAGCTATCGACCCTGAACACAGAGACAGACGTCAGCCATCGACCCTGAACACAGAGACAGACGTCAGCCATCGACCCTGAACACAGAGACAGACGTCAGCCATCGACCCTGAACACAGAGACAGACGTCAGCCATCGACCCTGAACACAGAGACAGACGTCAGCTATCGACCCTGAACACAGAGACAGACGTCAGCTATCGACCCTGAACACAGAGACAGACGTCAGCTATCGACCCTGAACACAGAGACAGACGTCAGCTATCGACCCTGAACACAGAGACAGACGTCAGCTATCAACCCTGAACACATAGACAGACCAACAGACGTCAACTATCAACCCTGAACGTAACCACAAACTAATGTCCATCTCCTCAACCAATGTAAAGTCAGACTCACCCAGGACACAGGAAGCAAGTCAGCAGGACGTTAGTCTTCCATTTCTCCCCACCAAAGGCTGTGACATCACAGAGAGAGAGAGCAGACGGAAGAGAAACAGTCAGCAACTCTTGGAAGACAAACAGACGTTTCTTGGAAATTCAAACGTCTTTCTTTACTTCCAAGGTGTTGAGGCATATAGCCTTCAGCAGGGAGGCAGGATTCAGGCCATAGAGCGTGTTGCTAGGGAGGGTGGGGGGGACCCCTACTGCTACAGGCCTCTACACAACACTGAACCAGTAATTGACACAGAGACCACTATCACCCCCCCCCCCAGGTGACACTGATTGGGCCTAACGAGCTACCCTCCAGCACAGTTGGGTCGTGACCGGTCGACTGTTCAGGGTCAAGTTGGGGTCGTGACCCTTTCCCCCTCAGCCCAAATGTTCACTTACACTTGTAGAAGCGGGCAGCCACGTAGCCGGCTGGTGTGCCCAGTAGGACCCAGAGCACCACGGCGCACGTCATCAGGGCACCGCGGTTAGCCGGGGACAGGAAGCCCAGGCAGGCAAAGACTGGACAAGGGGAACACAATGTATATGGATTACAAAATAAAAACACACGATTGGTTTTGACTGAACTGTGTGCTACTATTGTGTTGGTCCTTTTCTGATACTGAATACATGAAATGACTCAGTGAATACACGAAATAACTAAGATTACTGTCAATGAATACATTAAATAACTAAGATTGTCAATGAATACATGAAATAACTAAGATTGTCAATGAATACATGAAATAACTAAGATTGTCAATGAATACATGAAATAACTAAGATGACTGACAGTGAATACATTAAATAACTAAGATGACTGACAGTGAATACATTAAATAACTAAGATGACTGACAGTGAATACATTAAATAACTAAGATGACTGACAGTGAATACATTAAATAACTAAGATGACTGTCAGTGAATACATTAAATAACTAAGATGACTGTCAGTGAATACATTAAATAACTAAGATGACTGTCAATGAATACATTAAATAACTAAGATGACTGTCAATGAATACATTAAATAACTAAGATGACTGACAGTGAATACATTAAATAACTAAGATGACTGTCAGTGAATACAGTAAATAACTAAGATTGTCAGTGAATACATTAAATAACTAAGATTGTCAGTGAATACATTAAATAACTAAGATGACTGTCAGTGAATACAGTAAATAACTAAGATTGTCAGTGAATACATTAAATAACTAAGATTGTCAGTGAATACAGTAAATAACTAAGATTGTCAGTGAATACATTAAATAACTAAGATTGTCAGTGAATACAGTAAATAACTAAGATTGTCAGTGAATACATTAAATAACTAAGATTGTCAGTGAATACATTAAATAACTAAGATGACTGTCAGTGAATACAGTAAATAACTGAGATTGTCAGTGAATACAGTAAATAAGTGAAACACTAGTCCTACTCTCAGAGTAGAAGTAACTAAGTACCAGCTACTTCCGCTCTACAATATGCTACCTTGCTAATTTGTTTTTGGGTAATGACAAATAAAGGGTCTGGACAAGTGTAGAATTTTTTTTTTGTATTCCTACAAGTCAACAACAGGTAGACAGAAACACAGAGTTGTAGATACTAGAACTCACAGAGAGTGACGAAAATCATGATGAAGATCTGAGTTCCTGATCCCAGAAAGACAGAGAGGAGCATGCCTTTCCTGGGAGGCCGGAAGACGTCTCCATGGACCAGCTTCCAGCCAAATTCCTCCTGGGCATCTTCCTGACACCACCAGCAGAGAGGGAGGAGGGGAGACCGTCACTTAGTTTCACTTTCAAGTGTATTTGTCGTATGTAACAACATCACCACATCTCTCACTATAAAAAGACCATCACAAAACAGCAAGAATGTTCAGGCCAAGCAAGGAGAGGACAGGGAGGGTGTGAGTGGGTAACCCAGCAGGAAATAACAGGGGCGAGAAGATGAGGGAGTGGGGTCCCTCCTGTCAATTAGCGGTGATAGACTTCAGAGGGTTGGAACACGAGCAGGCTGGTCGCCACGGTGACGCTACCTGTCAGTCTGATCACTAGGGGGAGGGGCTGAAGGGAGTCTGATCGCTAGGGGAGGGGCTGAAGGGACAGAGCTGCTGAAATAATGACTGATCTCAGAGACAGAGAGAGACAGAGACTACAATACTTGTAGGGGAGGGGGTCGGGGTGTGAGGGGTGCTGGTGGGGGGGTAATATAGATACATGTCACCCCTAGTGACCCCTACAACCCTTCCTAGAGAACATCTGCTGTCAGTTTTCCTGGAGACGGAGGAGAGAGAGGGTAGACGGAGGAGAGAGAGGGTAGACGGAGGAGAGAGAGGGTAGACGGAGGAGAGAGAGGGTAGATGGAGGAGAGAGGGTAGATGGAGAGAGGGTAGATGGAGAGTACACAAGGACACACACACCCCAAGGTCATAACCAAAGCCTCCACCAGCTGGCTGGAGCCAATCAGAGCTTGGAACTAGTTGTTGGGGTTCTGTGTGTTTGTGTCTGTACCAGACCAGTAGACCAGACCCCTGTCACTCCTCATCAGGGACAAGTCTGTGTGTTTGTGTCTGTACCGGACCAGTAGACCAGACCGCTGTCCTGTCACTCCTCATCAGGGACAAGTCTGTGTGTTCTAGATAACCCTTGCCAGTGTCACATATGTGACACATCCCACAAACCAACATGGCGGACTGGGACCGTGGGACCCGAAGGAAACCAACATGGCGGACTGGGACCCGAAGGGAAACCAACATGGCGGACTGGGACCGTGGGACCCGAAGGGAAACCTACATGGTGGACTGGGACCGTGGGAACCGAAGGGAAACCAACATGGCGGACTGGGACCGTGGGACCCGAAGGGAAACCAACATGGCGGACTGGGACCGTGGGACCTGAAGGGAAACCAACATGGCGGACTGGGACCGTGGATCCTGAAGGGAAACCAACATGGCGGACTGGGACCGTGGAACCTGAAGGGAAACCAACATGGCGGACTGGGACCGCGGGACCTGAAGGGAAACCAACATGGCGGACTGGGACCACGGGACCTGAAGGGAAACCAATCAGCTGGATTATTGTGGAGGATTTACCAGACTCACCACAGAGTCCATCTGGTTGTATCTGGCAATGTCCTTATGTAGAGTCCTCAGCATGATCATAGCCACCATACCAGACAGGAAGAGAACGATCACCAGAGAGTTCATGATGCTGGGGGACAAGACAATACACACACAGTTACAGATAGAAGGGGTGTGTGTATGTGTGTGTGTGTATGTGTGCGTGAGACTCACCTGAACCACTGAATGTTGGTGTGGGGCATGGACTCCAGAATGTAGTCCCAACGTGACGCCCATCTGATGTGCTTGTCCTCCTAGATACAATGCCCAGCGTTTATATTACACCCACTGAACACATGACCTCTGTCCCGAGACCTGACGACTCGCATTAGCTCCCCAAGATTATGTCTAGGCTTTAGCTCAGTGGGCTAGCCGGCGTTACAGCACGTAGGAAACCAGAGACTGAACCTAGTCAGTCACACAGACAGAGACATTTACAATGGTCATGGGGTTTAGAAACATACCACAAACTGGACAGAGTAGGTATAGCCGATCTTCAGCTCTCCACTCAACTTGTTGTTCAGGTACATGGGCCCTCCTGCACAGTCAGGGGCCTCCACTTTGGTGTGTTTATAGCTTTGGAGGAGAGGAGGAAGAGGAGAGGGAGAAGGGAGAAGAGGAAGAGAGTAGAGGAGGAGGAGAGAGGAGGAAGAGGGGGGAGGAGGAAGAAAGGAGAGGGGAGGAAGAGAGGAGGAAGAGAGGAGAGGAAGAGGGGAGGAGGAAGAAGAGAAGAGAAAAAGAGGAGTGTGGAAGAAGGAGGAGAGAATAAGTCTAAATAAATAAATACTTGATGTGAAATAAAGAGAGACATCATTACTTTGAGTAGAAACACACATTATCTAAGAATGAACATTTCATGGAGACTAGAGAAATAAAGAATGGATTGTTAAGACCTAGATAACCCTAAGGGGTGAATTCTAACTTCACATCAATGAATGACTAAGTGACAGTGAGGATTGTCCTCTAAGTGAGCGACCGTTTGACCTCCTACCTCTTGGGCTCCATCTTGGCAGCGACCAGTCTAGCCCCAGCAGCCTCGTTCTCCACCACATGATAATGAATGGTGATGTCAACATGGTTGAAGACATAGAATGTGTCTTTGTCCTTAAAGTCAGACTGGAACGAGGAAACACTTAGTTATGCGCTTTATAACGTGTTATAAGCACGTTTATAAGCCTTTGTAATGTCTTATAATGTGTTATGTCTATCTAGCAAAACGTTTAACTGACTAAAAATGGCCCGACTCAGAGGCCTAACCTGCACACACAGGATATGAATTGACTCACGTTGACAACACAGGCGTCTTTGGGTCGTCCTGCCTCAGTGACGTAGCAGCCGATGGGAAACCCTGGGTTACAGAACTTCTGTCCATCCTCCACATCATAACACCAGGTCACCGGCATGTTGTCCACTATCCTACAGGAGGTAGACACAGGGTTACAGCATGTTGTCCACTATCCTACAGGAGGCAGAAACAGGGTTACAGCATGTTGTCCACTATCCTACAGGAGGTAGACACAGGGTTACAGCATGTTGTCCACTATCCTACAGGAGGCAGACACAGGGTTACAGCATGTTGTCCACTATCCTACAGGAGGCAGACACAGGGTTACAGCATGTTGTCCACTATCCTACAGGAGGCAGACACAGGGTTACAGCATGTTGTCCACTATCCTACAGGAGGTAGACACAGGGTTACAGCATGTTGTCCACTATCCTACAGGAGGCAGACACAGGGTTACAGCATGTTGTCCACTATCCTACAGGAGGCAGACACAGGGTTACAGCATGTTGTCCACTATCCTACAGGAGGCAGACACAGGGTTACAGCATGTTGTCCACTATCCTACAGGAGGCAGACACAGGAATACAGCATGTTGTCCACTATCCTACAGGAGGCAGACACAGGGTTACAGCATGTTGTCCACTATCCTACAGGAGGCAGACACAGGGTTACAGCATGTTGTCCACTATCCTACAGGAGGCAGACACAGGGTTACAGCATGTTGTCCACTATCCTACAGGAGGCAGACACAGGGTTACAGCATGTTGTCCACTATCCTACAGGAGGTAGACACAGGGTTACAGCATGTTGTCCACTATCCTACAGGAGGCAGACACAGGGTTACAGCATGTTGTACACTATCCTACAGGAGGCAGACACAGGGTTACAGCATGTTGTCCACTATCCTACAGGAGGTAGACACAGGGTTACAGCATGTTGTCCACTATCCTACAGGAGGCAGACACAGGGTTACAGCATGTTGTCCACTATCCTACAGGAGGCTGACACAGGGTTACAGCATGTTGTCCACTATCCTACAGGAGGCAGACACAGGGTTACAGCATGTTGTCCACTATCCTACAGGAGGCAGACACAGGGTTACAGCATGTTGTCCACTATCCTACAGGAGGCAGACACAGGGTTACAGCATGTTGTCCACTATCCTACAGGAGGCAGACACAGGGTTACAGCATGTTGTCCACTATCCTACAGGAGGCAGACACAGGGTTACAGCATGTTGTCCACTATCCTACAGGAGGTAGACACAGGGTTACAGCATGTTGTCCACTATCCTACAGGAGGCAGACACAGGGTTACAGCATGTTGTCCACTATCCTACAGGAGGCAGACACAGGGTTACAGCATGTTGTCCACTATCCTACAGGAGGCAGACACAGGGTTACAGCATGTTGTCCACTATCCTACAGGAGGCAGAAACAGGAATACAGCATGTTGTCCACTATCCTACAGGAGGCAGACAGGGTTACAGCATGTTGTCCACTATCCTACAGGAGGCAGACACAGGGTTACAGCATGTTGTCCACTATCCTACAGGAGGCAGACACAGGGTTACAGCATGTTGTCCACTATCCTACAGGAGGTAGACACAGGGTTACAGCATGTTGTCCACTATCCTACAGGCGGTAGACAGGGTTACAGCATGTTGTCCACTATCCTACAGGAGGTAGACACAGGGTTACAGCATGTTGTCCACTATCCTACAGGAGGTAGACACAGGGTTACAGCATGTTGTCCACTATCCTACAGGAGGCAGACACAGGGTTACAGCATGTTGTCCACTATCCTACAGGAGGCAGACACAGGGTTACAGCATGTTGTCCACTATCCTACAGGAGGCAGAAACAGGGTTACAGCATGTTGTCCACTATCCTACTAGAGGACAGTGTGCGGTTGAGACAGTGGTCCAATCCCAAATCGACCCCTAAACCCCTAGACACTTGTGGAGATCTGATTGGATTTGACAGGTGTAAGCTATATGGTAATAACTCCACCCTGTCCTCTGATAGGCTAGGAGGAGGTTTCACCATATATCTGATACCAGGGCTCGGCAACAGGAGGGGTTTTGGGGCCCCAAAGTTAGTCTTTTTGTTGGATTTTTAAATTTGGGTCAAAAAAGACCAGAAAACTCACCAGGAATTCAGCCCAAATGTTTTTAAAATATATATTTAATCGTATCAATGTAACCATGGTATAAAAATGTTATTTTCAAATGCAATCTCTTTTTGGGCTTAGTTATGGTCAATTTGCAGTGCACAAATGATTATCATGACGATGTTCTGGCCCACCCTCCAATCCGCTCCGACAACAATCAGTCCGAGGTTTAATCTAGTTGCCTACCCCTGGAAAATACCAATCACATCCTCTCAGATCTCCACAACTGCCTAATGTTCAGGGGTCTATTTGGGATTGTGTCAGTGGTGTCTATGGGGTCAGAAGACAATACAAGCCAAGCCCGCCACTTAGTGGCCACATGAGTCAGTGCAGGTGTCTGAAGTTGGGTTGAATCCCAGCTTGTGAACTCTAGACTTCCTGTCTGGGAAATGTGTGTTCACATCTCAAATCAGAGGAAAATTAGATGTGTCTGTTGCACAAAACAGAGAATGGATCTCTAACGGGCGGTGCCGGTAGTTGAGCAGCCAGAATGTCTAACCGGCGGTGCTGGTATATCTTACGCGGTGCATGTATTGCTTTCCTGAATATCTTACCGGCGGTGCTGGTAATTGAGCAGTATGAATATCTTACCGGCGGTGCTGGTAATTGAGCAGTATGAATATCTTACCGGCGGTGCTGGTAATTGAGCAGTATGAATATCTTACCGGCGGTGCTGGTAATTGAGCAGTATGAATATCTTACCGGCGGTGCTGGTAATTGAGCAGTATGAATATCTTACCGGCGGTGCTGGTAATTGAGCAGTATGAATATCTTACCGGCGGTGCTGGTAATTGAGCAGTATGAATATCTTACCGGCGGTGCTGGTAATTGAGCAGTATGAATATCTTACCGGCGGTGCTGGTAATTGAGCAGTATGAATATCTTACCGGCGGTGCTGGTAATTGAGCAGTATGAATATCTTACCGGCGGTGCTGGTAATTGAGCAGTATGAATATCTTACCGGCGGTGCTGGTAATTGAGCAGTATGAATATCTTACCGGCGGTGCTGGTAATTGAGCAGTATGAATATCTTACCGGCGGTGCTGGTAATTGAGCAGTATGAATATCTTACCGGCGGTGCCGGTAATTGAGCAGTATGAATATCTTACCGGCGGTGCCGGTAATTGAGCAGTATGAATATCTTACCGGCGGTGCCGGTAGTTGAGCAGCCAGAATGTCTAACCGGCGGTGCTGGTAATTGAGCAGTATGAATATCTTACCGGCGGTGCTGGTAATTGAGCAGTATGAATATCTTACCGGCGGTGCTGGTAATTGAGCAGTATGAATATCTTACCGCGGTGCTGGTAATTGAGCAGTATGAATATCTTACCGGCGGTGCCGGTAATTGAGCAGTATGAATATCTTACCGGCGGTGCTGGTAATTGAGCAGTATGAATATCTTACCGGCGGTGCGGTAATTGAGCAGTATGAATATCTTACCGGCGGTGCCGGTAATTGAGCAGCCTATGAATAGTCTACCGGCGGTGCCGGTAATTGAGCAGTATGAATATCTTACCGGCGGTGCCGGTATTGAGCAGCTATGAATATCTTACCGGCGGTGCCTGTAATTGAGCAGTCAGAATATCTTACCGGCGGTGCTGGTAATTGAGCAGTATGAATATCTTACCGGCGGTGCTGGTAATTGAGCAGTATGAATATCTTAACCGGCGGTGCTGGTAATTGAGCAGTATGAATATCTTACCGGCGGTGCTGGTAATTGAGCAGTATGAATATCTTACCGGCGGTGCTGGTAATTGAGCAGTATGAATATCTTACCGGCGGTGCTGGTAATTGAGCAGTATGAATATCTTACCGGCGGTGCTGGTAATTGAGCAGTATGAATATCTTACCGGCGGTGCTGGTAATTGAGCAGTATGAATATCTTACCGGCGGTGCTGGTAATTGAGCAGTATGAATATCTTACCGGCGGTGCTGGTAATTGAGCAGTATGAATATCTTACCGGCGGTGCTGGTAATTGAGCAGTATGAATATCTTACCGGCGGTGCTGGTAATTGAGCAGTATGAATATCTTACCGGCGGTGCTGGTAATTGAGCAGTATGAATATCTTACCGGCGGTGCTGGTAATTGAGCAGTATGAATATCTTACCGGCGGTGCTGGTAATTGAGCAGTATGAATATCTTACCGGCGGTGCTGGTAATTGAGCAGTATGAATATCTTACCGGCGGTGCTGGTAATTGAGCAGTATGAATATCTTACCGGCGGTGCTGGTAATTGAGCAGTATGAATATCTTACCGGCGGTGCTGGTAATTGAGCAGTATGAATATCTTACCGGCGGTGCTGGTAATTGAGCAGTATGAATATCTTACCGGCGGTGCTGGTAATTGAGCAGTATGAATATCTTACCGGCGGTGCTGGTAATTGAGCAGTATGAATATCTTACCGGCGGTGCTGGTAATTGAGCAGTATGAATATCTTACCGGCGGTGCTGGTAATTGAGCAGTATGAATATCTTACCGGCGGTGCTGGTAATTGAGCAGTATGAATATCTTACCGGCGGTGCTGGTAATTGAGCAGTATGAATATCTTACCGGCGGTGCTGGTAATTGAGCAGTATGAATATCTTACCGGCGGTGCTGGTAATTGAGCAGTATGAATATCTTACCGGCGGTGCTGGTAATTGAGCAGTATGAATATCTTACCGGCGGTGCTGGTAATTGAGCAGTATGAATATCTTACCGGCGGTGCTGGTAATTGAGCAGTATGAATATCTTACCGGCGGTGCTGGTAATTGAGCAGTATGAATATCTTACCGGCGGTGCTGGTAATTGAGCAGTATGAATATCTTACCGGCGGTGCTGGTAATTGAGCAGTATGAATATCTTACCGGCGGTGCTGGTAATTGAGCAGTATGAATATCTTACCGGCGGTGCTGGTAATTGAGCAGTATGAATATCTTACCGGCGGTGCTGGTAATTGAGCAGTATGAATATCTTACCGGCGGTGCTGGTAATTGAGCAGTATGAATATCTTACCGGCGGTGCTGGTAATTGAGCAGTATGAATATCTTACCGGCGGTGCTGGTAATTGAGCAGTATGAATATCTTACCGGCGGTGCTGGTAATTGAGCAGTATGAATATCTTACCGGCGGTGCTGGTAATTGAGCAGTATGAATATCTTACCGGCGGTGCCGGTAGTTGAGCAGTATGAATATCTTACCGGCGGTGCCGGTAGTTGAGCAGCCAGAATGTCTAACCGGCGGTGCTGGTAATTGAGCAGTATGAATATCTTACCGGCGGTGCTGGTAATTGAGCAGTATGAATATCTTACCGGCGGTGCTGGTAATTGAGCAGTATGAATATCTTACCGGCGGTGCTGGTAATTGAGCAGTATGAATATCTTACCGGCGGTGCTGGTAATTGAGCAGTATGAATATCTTACCGGCGGTGCTGGTAATTGAGCAGTATGAATATCTTACCGGCGGTGCTGGTAATTGAGCAGTATGAATATCTTACCGGCGGTGCTGGTAATTGAGCAGTATGAATATCTTACCGGCGGTGCTGGTAATTGAGCAGTATGAATATCTTACCGGCGGTGCTGGTAATTGAGCAGTATGAATATCTTACCGGCGGTGCTGGTAATTGAGCAGTATGAATATCTTACCGGCGGTGCTGGTAATTGAGCAGTATGAATATCTTACCGGCGGTGCTGGTAATTGAGCAGTATGAATATCTTACCGGCGGTGCTGGTAATTGAGCAGTATGAATATCTTACCGGCGGTGCTGGTAATTGAGCAGTATGAATATCTTACCGGCGGTGCTGGTAATTGAGCAGTATGAATATCTTACCGGCGGTGCCTGGTAAGTTGAGCAGCTATGAATATCTTAACCGGCGGTGCTGGTAATTGAGCAGTATGAATATCTTACCGGCGGTGCTGGTAATTGAGCAGTATGAATATCTTACCGGCGGTGCTGGTAATTGAGCAGTATGAATATCTTACCGGCGGTGCTGGTAATTGAGCAGTATGAATATCTTACCGGCGGTGCTGGTAATTGAGCAGTATGAATATCTTACCGGCGGTGCTGGTAATTGAGCAGTATGAATATCTTACCGGCGGTGCTGGTAATTGAGCAGTATGAATATCTTACCGGCGGTGCTGGTAATTGAGCAGTATGAATATCTTACCGGCGGTGCTGGTAATTGAGCAGTATGAATATTCTTACCGGCGGTGCTGGTAATTGAGCAGTATGAATATCTTACCGGCGGTGCTGGTAATTGAGCAGTATGAATATCTTACCGGCGGTGCTGGTAATTGAGCAGTATGAATATCTTACCGGCGGTGCTGGTAATTGAGCAGTATGAATATCTTACCGGCGGTGCTGGTAATTGAGCAGTATGAATATCTTACCAGTGGTGCTGGTAGTTGAGCAGTATGAATATCTTACCAGCGGTGCTGGTAGTTGAGCAGTATGAATACCTTACCAGCGGTGCTGGTAGTCAGCAGTATGAATATCTTACCAGTGGTGCTGGTAGTTAGCAGTATGAATATCTTACCAGTGGTGCTGGTAGTTAGCAGTATGAACATCTTACCAGTGGTGCTGGTAGTTAGCAGTATGAATATCTAACCAGTGGTGCTGGTAGTTAGCAGTATGAACATCTTACCAGTGGTGCTGGTAGTTAGCAGTATGAATATCTAACCAGTGGTGCTGGTAGTTAGCAGTATGAATATCTTACCAGTGGTGCTGGTAGTTGAGCAGTCTGAATATCTAACCAGTGGTGCTGGTAGTTAGCAGTATGAATATCTTACCAGTGGTGCTGGTAGTTGAGCAGTCTGAATATCTAACCAGTGGTGCTGGTACTTAGCAGTATGAATACCTTACCAGTGGTGCTGGTAGTTGAGCAGCATGCCTTTCTTCAGAAAGTCCAGGTGGGCTTTGTCCTCTGGCTTGTTGGTGTTGTAGGATTTAGTACACACCGGCTTACAATCCACCTTCTTCTTGAACTCAAACTTCAACACACAGACATACAATGATTTACTCAACTTCCTGCTGAGAGTTAGAACAGTAGAATACACAGGGTGACATTTCTAATTTTGTTGTGAATCAGCAGTTTTTCTCTTGTTATGTCAGTCAGTGATGGTCAGCCAATTAGCTCATGCCAACTAACATATTTCAGATTGCTAAATTTATTTTGCGGTAAGCTATCTAAACTTGTTATCCGGGGTTGGTATGGATGTGGCTACGCAGACACGCGAGCAACCGCGGCCCCCTCATGATGAGTTCAGATTTTTTGTGGCCCCCACCCCCATTAGAGTTGCCCATCACTGATTTAGCATGTAGGTACTGGTAGTACACACCAGAGTGAAGGGGGAGTCGTTCATTCAGGGTGAGGTATGAAGGTGCAGAACATTGTAATGAGATTAGAAATGTAATACCAACAGGATATTAAAGTGTGTGTGTACATCACCCACCTTGTAGGGAGAGGGCTCAATTCTCTCGCCAAACAAAACCTGACCCAAATTCTCAGACGGGCGCTTCTCGGAGTCGATAGCGCAGAAATCAAACCTGAAGAATACGAGGAGAGAAAAAGAGTTGACAAACGTTATGTTTCAGCAACACCAAGCCAGCTCATAACAAGATGAACATGTCCTGAGAGTTCCCACAACACAAAGCCAGCCCATAACAAGATGAACATGTCCTGAGAGTTCCCACAACACCAAGACAGCCCATAACAAGATGAACATGTCCTGAGAGTTCCCACAACACCAAGACAGCCCATAACAAGATGAACATGTCCTGAGAGTTCCCACAACACCAAGACAGCCCATAACAAGATGAACATGTCCTGAGAGTTCCCACAACACCAAGCCAGCCCATAACAAGATGAACATGTCCTGAGAGTTCCCACAACACCAAGCCAGCCCATAACAAGATGAACATGCCCTGAGAGTTCCCACAACACCAAGCCAGCCCATAACAAGATGAACATGCCCTGAGAGTTCCCACAACACCAAGCCAGCCCATAACAAGATGAACATGTCCTGAGAGTTCCCACAACAAGATGAACATGTCCTGAGAGTTCCCACAACAAGATGAACATGCCCTGAGAGTTCCCACAACAAGATGAACATGCCCTGAGAGTTCCCACAACACCAAGCCAGCCCATAACAAGATGAACATGTCCTGAGAGTTCCCACAACAACAAGCCAGCCCATAACAAGATGAACATGCCCTGAGAGTTCCCACAACAAGATGAACATGCCCTGAGAGTTCCCATAACAAGATGAACATGTCCTGAGAGTTCCCACAACACCAAGCCAGCCCATAACAAGATGAACATGTCCTGAGAGTTCCCATAACAAGATGAACATGTCCTGAGAGTTCCCACAACAAGATGAACATGTCCTGAGAGTTCCCACAACAAGATGAACATGCCCTGAGAGTTCCCACAACACCAAGCCAGCCCATAACAAGATGAACATGTCCTGAGAGTTCCCACAACAAGCCAGCCCGTAACAAGATGAACATGCCCTGAGAGTTCCCACAACAAGATGAACATGCCCTGAGAGTTCCCATAACAAGATGAACATGTCCTGAGAGTTCCCACAACACCAAGCCAGCCCATAACAAGATGAACATGCCCTGAGAGTTCCCACAACACCAAGCCAGCCCATAACAAGATGAACATGCCCTGAGAGTTCCCACAACACCAAGCCAGCCCATAACAAGATGAACATGCCCTGAGAGTTCCCACAACACCAAGCCAGCCCATAACAAGATGAACATGCCCTGAGAGTTCCCACAACACCAAGCCAGCCCATAACAAGATGAACATGCCCTGAGAGTTCCCACAACACCAAGCCAGCCCATAACAAGATGAACATGCCCTGAGAGTTCCCACAACACCAAGCCAGCCCATAACAAGATGAACATGTCCTGAGAGTTCCCACAACACCAAGCCAGCCCATAACAAGATGAACATGCCCTGAGAGTTCCCACAACACCAAGCCAGCCCATAACAAGATGAACATGCCCTGAGAGTTCCCACAACACCAAGCCAGCCCATAACAAGATGAACATGTCCTGAGAGTTCCCACAACACCAAGCCAGCCCATAACAAGATGAACATGCCCTGAGAGTTCCCATAACAAGATGAACATGTCCTGAGAGTTCCCACAACACCAAGCCAGCCCATAACAAGATGAACATGCCCTGAGAGTTCCCATAACAAGATGAACATGTCCTGAGAGTTCCCACAACACCAAGCCAGCCCACAACAAGATGAACATGCCCTGAGAGTTCCCACAACACCAAGCCAGCCCATAACAAGATGAACATGCCCTGAGAGTTCCCACAACAACAAGCCAGCCCATAACAAGATGAACATGCCCTGAGAGTTCCCACAACACCAAGCCAGCCCGTAACAAGATGAACATGTCCTGAGAGTTCCCACAACACCAAGCCAGCCCATAACAAGATGAACATGTCCTGAGAGTTCCCACAACACCAAGCCAGCCCATAACAAGATGAACATGTCCTGAGAGTTCCCACAACAACAAGCCAGCCCATAACAAGATGAACATGTCCTGAGAGTTCCCACAACACCAAGCCAGCCCATAACAAGATGAACATGCCCTGAGAGTTCCCACAACAACAAGACAGAAACGTTAACACAATATATGATTTCTACTTCAGTTCAAACTGTAGCATATCGTCTTCCTTTTTAAACCATCTGCTGCTGGTACTTTTTCTCTGACATCCAGAATTCTATTTCAACAACCTCTCCTCTGTGTCACACAGCAAACTAACATAAAGGCCACATTTTTCACGCACACTTAACACTGTGACGTCACTTCAATTACAGTCCCCTGACCCTCTCCACAACCCCTCAGTGGAACAGGGACATTAGTGTCCTCTAACGGCGTGACAGAACAGCTCCTGTGGCTGAGCATGTTGAGGCCTCTAGTATCACATTTAACTCAGGTTAATAATAAATAAAGTCATTCAGATGTCACATAATAACCCTAAGTAGCTGTCGTTATCAATGTATCCCATCTTTGATTTAATGCCGTTGGGAGTTTTCAGATCCAGAGTAAGGACTGAAACTGTGTTTAAGTGGCCTGTTTCTTTGACTTAAGCCAATATCTATATCTTCTATTGACTATTTCTCTAAAACATGATTCCGCTAATCTTAAACATTAGGCAGCCATTTTGTTGAAGCAAAACTACTGTAACAGAACAGTGCTTGACTTGGACTGATATGAGTGCCGGTACTGTTTGTATTTAGGTGCAGGAGCTCCACCATACTGTTGAGCTAATATTCTAGAAGAGGTGCAGGAACTCAAGCAGTATAAAAAAAGTTGAGGTGCCGGTACTCAGCTCCGGTGAGTTCCTGTCCAAGACAAGCACTGCAATAGAGTATTATTAACATCGTCTATGGACCTCAGAATTCCAGTCACAGTTGGATATCGCTGGTGCTGCTATAGTGACAGAGCGGGAGAAAGAATCAGAGCGTGAGAGACAGGTGAGAAAGAGTAGGAGAGGATGGTGAGTGAGAGGAGAAAGAGTCAGAGAGGATGGTGACAGAGAGATGCTCTAGTTTATCAGACAGTATTAGTGCGCCTAGTCATACCTGGCTGACTTCACCATGTTCCTAACACGTCTTTATCCCAAATGTCACTCTATTCCTTACACAATGCACTACTTTTGACCAGGGCCCATAGGTCGCTGGTCAAAAGTAGTGCACTGTATAGGGAGTCATTTGGAATTCAACCTATATCTCCCCGTACACTAAGTGTGCATCTACACAATAAGAACACTGTCCAAAAGCACCGAACCCACAGCCTTCCGCAGCAAGACTGAGAAATGTAGAAGACCCATAAGACATTGTTGTTCCTGATGTACTTACGCAGTGTATTCATAGGGCAAGACAGACTCCACAGAATCCAGTCTGTTCACAAATATCTCGATGGTCGACTGAAAAACAATCAAAAGCACAGTTATTTTCTCAAAATGGTAGACGACACAAATCGGCAACAACATCTAGAATACAGCACACCTTACAGCTGTTTTTTTCTCAAATGCACAATTAGGCCAATGACTAGAAATCTGAAATGGGAGGGAGGAGGGCTACATCACTTTACAGGATTTCTTTATGTCCTGTTCCGCAGTGGAATTGATTCTTGTCAGTTCTTATTCAGGCCATGCCTTCCTCAAACAACAACTGTCATGCAGTTGACAGCTCTCTTTTAGATTAGGATACTACGGAATTTGGGACATAATTAAACATTTGAATGACAAGTAACTTCTGATCAAAAGTATGGATTAACTAATTAGCTATCTACAACACAAGTTAAGCAGTTGTCTCACAAGTAGTAGCCCAACTAGCTCGTAAGGGGTGCTAATTAGCTAGCTAGCTTTCTAGCGACCAATATGCAATACAGATAGCTACTGTGACTAGTTGGCCAACAACACTGGTTCTAACTAGCTACATTTAGATTATACTAACGTTACCTAGTTATTCATCATTATGACGGTTACCATTGAAGCTATAGTTTCAGAATGCTAACATTAGCAGCTAGCTAGCAAGTTAACTGGTAGCTAGCTTTACTTGCCAGCTGATAATTAGAAGGAAGATAGCATGAAACCGTCGGCGCTACAAGCTTATCACAAGGCCCGGTGCATTTTTATATCTAACTACCTTACAGTCCGGTACTTCATTCTCTTTCCCAGCTTGTCCTGGTTCACAAAAACTAACAGGGGCCAGACCTGGAAGATAGAAACTTGTAGCGCTGTGTAGCAGAAGGAAGATCACCAAAACAGAGCCTCTCGCTCTGTGCAGGGAAAACATTTTCCTCTTCTCTCGACGAACCTAGCAGGCTGAACGTTTCTTGCGGTAACGTTAATATCTGTCTACACAGGGGGTGACAGGTTAGCTGGCATTTGAATTCACTAGATAGGACAGTTGACATAAGGTAGCTAACGTTAACTAGCTGGTATCTGTCTGCCTTCGTAGCTACCTAACCTAGATACTTTTTCTGCAGCGAGCAGACACGTCATCTGCGTCTACATGGATGTTTTCTTCAGTGGAGGATTATGGGACTCTGGCGGTTTAGTTGGCTAGGCTGTTGTTGAAAGAATAGCACTTTGTGTTAAATAAAAGACATTTTCCGACAAAATTGAGAGTAAAAACGGGTTTATTGTCATGATTTATAATTCTGCTGAGAATCAAACAGCAAAATTCAGAGCACCTTACAATTTAGGCTCTTGTAGAAAGTGCCTATTCCAACAACGACCAGGAGATGGCAGTGTAAAATTAATCTTTCTCTCAAAACAGGAACTATTATTCGCTATGTCAGTGCAGTCATCCCAAAGCACAATAAAATGTTACACGAGTAATGCTGTGAAGTAAAGCACAAAATCAGAAAAGCATCTGAAGGTGAGAGGTAGGTTTATTCATCAGGCCATTATACTGTTGTAACGCTGTATGGACAGCACTGTTACCACAGCAGAGCGCATTGCATATATTTCAGTGGTTGGAAGCAGTTTGTTAAATTGTTAATCATTTGTAATCTGTAGCATAATAACACCACACACGGGCATAGGTTAACCAAACAACAAGCACACCTCCGTTTATACAGTCAGTCACATAAAACAAAACAAAGTAAATAAAAAGTATATAAATAAGTGTTAAATGTGTGAAACAGTTTTCATAATTAATATCTTGTCACCATGATTTTATTCTATAGTGTAGTTAACCAGAATGTAGCCACTGAGCAGCTATACATACAAGCCATACACTAAGTATTACATGTGCAGACGTTTTTCATTGAGTATACAAGATTGACAGTTTCCATAATTTAGTATATTCTCCTCATTTCAAACCCCTGAGTGTGAGTGTTAAATAAGTGTCCATGGACAAATGACACAAAAGAAAACCTTTAGGGACTGGCGAATGTGTGTGTTTTCTGGGCGAAGGTGTGTGTGAGGTGGAGGAAGCCGCAATGAACCATGGTAATGGTAGAGTATAGAGAAGACACTAGATGCAACAAGCCCTGAGAATAGCAGCCTTCTGATCCTCCATCTTCTGTCCCTCAGCAGCGAGGTGACAGGACAGAGTATCCAAACTATCTGGAACAGCCCTCTTCACCCACTACCAGGAAGCACTGTGGACAGCCCTCTTCACCCACTACCAGGAAGCACTGTGGACAGCCCTCTTCACCCACTACCAGGAAGCACTGTGGACAGCCCTCTTCACCCTTCAGGAAGTGGACAGCAGCAGCATTACTGTCCTCCTCTCTCCTTTCCTCCTAGTAATTGTGTAGTCTGTGTTGAGTTATTCTCTGTGTAGTCCTCTGGAGTTCCAGAGCAGCCCGGTCACCCTGGCCTCAAACCCCAGGACCCTGCTCACTGGATCAGACCTAGACTTCATTCTGTTCCCTCTGTTGTTTTTCTCTCTCAGGTTCTACATCTTTCAAACTCCTCCCTACCCTAAATGCTGCAGCAGAAAGTTGGTTGCCACGTTGATGTCGTTGTTGGACGCTCTGAGGGCATCCTGAGCATCTATTCTGGAGAAGCCCATCTCCATCAATCTGGCAACCTAGGGAAACAGAAATAAACACACACAAACATAAGATAAATGGTAAAGAAACGCAATTCCGTGTTTGCACTCACGCACAGTGCTCACCTGTTCTTCGGCTACAGGAGTGTTGACCAAGGGAGAAGCTGTGGGCTCCAGCAGTGGTGGAGCTGTGGGGTGGAGCTGCTGTGGAGAGGGGTGTGGCTGCAGTGGTGGAGCTGTGGGGTGGAGCTGCTGTGGAGAGGGGTGTGGCTGCAGCGGTGGAGAGGGGTGTGGCTGCAGCGGTGGAGAGGGGTGTGGCTGCAACAGTGGAGAGGGGTGTGGCTGCAGCGGTGGAGAGGGGTGTGGTTGTAGCTCTGGGGGAAGGTTCTGTCCTCTGTGTCTCAGCAATGGGAAAAATCTGTTCCAGTTCATTAGGCCATTCTGGGAAGGACAGAGAGGGACAATCATGGTAAGTTCAAGACAACTGGGAACTCTGGGAAAATAAAAAAAGATCTCAGACGGAAAAATCACAACGTCAGAGAAGTTGTAGCTCTAGGATGATGCCCGAGTTTCCAACTTGTAATTCTGAGATGAAGGTTCCACAATTAATGGCACCCTTAAAGATTATTGTGACATTTACCAAAATTCAACCAGGAATTAAATTCCACTTATTTAAGTTTACCTAAGTCTTAAAGAACTATATTGAGCCATTACACCACTTCCTGTTTCACTAGGGTATAAAAATGAGGTAACACGCATGCAATATCCCGCTGTCATCCAACACCATGAAGAAAACAAAATAACTGGCAGTTCAAAAGAGACAGATGGTCGTAGACCTTCATATATCACTGAGCACTGTCAGGGCAATTATTTTAAAAATCTAAAGATATGGAACAGTTAAACCTCACGGGTAGAGGATGCAAATGCATTTTGCCCCCCAGGATAGGTAGGAGGATGGTGAGAGAAGCAACAAAATCCCCAATAATCACTGTCAAAGAATTGCAAGCCTTGGTGGCGTCTTGGGGTCACCAGGTTTCAAAAAGCACCATCAGACGCCACCTCCACAGGCTCTTTGGAAGGGTTGCCAGAAGAAAGCCCTTTCTGACCCCAAGACACAGACGCAAGCGCTTGGAGTTTGCCAAACGTCATTCAAATTATGACTGGAAGAGGGTACTCTGGTCAGATGAGGCCAAAATTGAACGTTTTGGTCAGATACAGCATCGGCATGTTTGGCGTGGAAACAGAGATGCATACAAGGAGAGGCACGGTGAAATATGGTGGTGGGTCAGTGATGTTTTGGGTCTGTTTTAATTCCAGAGTTTCAGGGGCACTGGTTAAGATTGATGGCATAATGAATTCCACCAAGTATCTGACAATCTGGTTGCCTCTGCCAGAAGGCTGGGACCTGGCCGTATGTGGACTTTCCAACAAGACAATGACCCAAAACACACCTCAAGATCCACACAGAAATGGTTCTGTGACAACAAAATCAATGTTCTGCCATGGCCATCTCAGTCGCCGGACCTCAATCCAATGGAAAACCTGTGGGCTGAGTTGAAGAGGGAAGTTGATAAGCGCAAACCCAAGAATGTGAAGGATCTTGAAAGGATCTGCATAGAGGAAGGGTCCAAAATCCTTCCAAATGTGTTCCTTAACCTTGTCAAACATGACAGGAAAAGACTTCATGCTGTTATCCTTGCCAGAGGTGGTTGCACTAAGTACTAAATGAGTGCCAATAATTATGAAACCTTGATTTTGGTGAAATTAATTTTGTATTAAATAATTGTATGATTTTGGTTGGTTCCATTGAAACATTTAATAAAGTCCAGTATTTCTCACATGTTGGTATTTTCAGTTTCTCTCTATAATTATATTGTTTATATATTGTTTATGCATTGCCAGTCAGGGGTGCCAGTAATTTTGGAGCACACTATATATATACTGTATTGTATTTTAGTCAATGCCACTCCGACATTGCTCATCCTAATATTTCTTAATTCCATTCTTTTAGATGTGTGTGTATTGTTGTGAATGGTTAGATATTACTGCACTGTTGGAACTAGGAACACAAGCATTTCACTACACCCGCAATAACATCTGCTAAACACGTGACCAATAAAATGTGATTTGATTTAAATGGAAGACTCATCACAATGATTGGAAATGCACTATGTGGCTATAGCTAGCTAACTCTCATTATCTGTATAGGAGTCATCATTATCGACTTACATGTTTATTTCTTCAGATATACAAAGTGTCTCATTGCATCATGTCAGCTTCATTTCTGATACAGAGAAAATGGCTGACTCATACAAGCCGTGTCTGTAGCTAGTGTTCCTTGTAGTATGCCACTGTAGTATGCCACTGTAGTATGCCACTGTAGTATGCCACTGCAGTATGCCACTGTAGTATGCCACTGTAGTATGCCACTGCAGTATGCCACTGTAGAGTATGCCACTGCAGTATGCCACTGCAGTATGCCACTGTAGTATGCCACTGTAGAGTATGCCACTGTAGTATGCCACTGTAGTATGCCACTGTAGTATGCCACTGCAGTATGCCACTGTAGTATGCCACTGTAGTATGCCACTGTAGTATGCCACTGTAGTATGCCACTGCAGTATGCCACTGTAGTATGCCACTGCAGTATGCCACTGTAGTATGCCACTGTAGAGTATGCCACTGCAGTATGCCACTGCAGTATGCCACTGCAGTATGCCACTGTAGAGTATGCCACTGTAGTATGCCACTGCAGTATGCCACTGCAGTATGCCACTGTAGAGTATGCCACTGTAGAGTATGCCACTGTAGAGTATGCCACTGTAGAGTATGCCACTGTAGTATGCCACTGTAGAGTATGCCACTGTAGAGTATGCCACTGTAGAGTATGCCACTGTAGTATGCCACTGTAGAGTATGCCACTGTAGAGTATGCCACTGTAGAGTATGCCACTGTAGTATGCCACTGTAGTATGCCACTGTAGTATGCCACTGCAGTATGCCACTGTAGAGTATGCCACTGCAGTATGCCACTGTATAGTATGCCAGTGTAGTATGCCAGTGTAGTATGCCACTGTAGAGTATGCCACTGTAGTATGCCACTGTAGAGTATGCCACTGTAGAGTATGCCACTGTAGAGTATGCCACTGTAGAGTATGCCACTGTAGTATGCCACTGCAGTATGCCACTGCAGTATGCCACTGTAGAGTATGCCACTGTAGAGTATGCCACTGTAGAGTATGCCACTGTAGTATGCCACTGTAGTATGCCACTGTAGAGTATGCCACTGCAGTATGCCACTGTAGAGTATGCCACTGCAGTATGCCACTGTATAGTATGCCACTGTAGAGTATGCCACTGTAGAGTATGCCACTGTAGTATGCCACTGTAGAGTATGCCACTGCAGTATGTCACTGTAGAGTATGCCTCTGTAGAGTATGCCACTGCAGTATGCCACTGTAGAGTATGCCACTGTAGAGTATGCCACTGCAGTATGCCACTGTAGAGTATGCCACTGTAGAGTATGCCACTGCAGTATGCCACTGCAGAGTATGCCACTGTAGAGTATGCCACTGTAGAGTATGCCACTGTAGAGTATGCCACTGTAGAGTATGCCACTGCAGTGTATGCCACTGTAGAGTATGCCACTGTAGTATGCCACTGTAGTATGCCACTGTAGTATGCCACTGTAGTATGCCACTGTAGAGTATGCCACTGTAGAGTATGCCACTGTAGAGTATGCCACTGTAGAGTATGCCACTGCAGTATGCCACTGCAGTATGCCACTGCAGTATGCCACTGTAGAGTATGCCACTGTAGTATGCCACTGTAGTATGCCACTGTAGAGTATGCCACTGTAGAGTATGCCACTGTAGTATGCCACTGTAGTATGCCACTGTAGTATGCCACTGCAGAGTATGCCACTGTAGTATGCCACTGTAGAGTATGCCACTGTAGAGTATGCCACTGTAGTATGCCACTGTAGAGTATGCCACTGTAGAGTATGCCACTGCAGTATGCCACTGTAGAGTATGCCTCTGTAGAGTATGCCACTGCAGTATGCCACTGTAGAGTATGCCACTGTAGAGTATGCCACTGTAGTATGCCACTGTAGAGTATGCCACTGTAGAGTATGCCACTGCAGTATGTCACTGCAGTATGCCACTGTAGAGTATGCCACTGTAGAGTATGCCACTGTAGAGTATGCCACTGCAGTATGCCACTGTAGAGTATGCCACTGTAGTATGCCACTGTAGAGTATGCCACTGTAGTATGCCACTGTAGTATGCCACTGTAGAGTATGCCACTGTAGAGTATGCCACTGTAGAGTATGCCACTGTAGTATGCCACTGCAGTATGCCACTGCAGTATGCCACTGCAGTATGCCACTGTAGAGTATGCCACTGTAGAGTATGCCACTGTAGAGTATGCCACTGTATAGTATGCCACTGCAGTATGCCACTGTAGTATGCCACTGTAGAGTATGCCACTGCAGTATGCCACTGTAGAGTATGCCACTGTAGAGTATGCCACTGTAGAGTATGCCACTGTATAGTATGCCACTGCAGTATGCCACTGTAGAGTATGCCACTGTAGAGTATGCCACTGTAGAGTATGCCACTGCAGTATGCCAGTGCAGTATGCCAGTGTAGTATGCCACTGTAGTATGCCACTGTAGAGTATGCCACTGTAGAGTATGCCACTGTAGAGTATGCCACTGCAGTATGCCACTGCAGTATGCCAGTGCAGTATGCCACTGCAGTATGCCACTGTAGAGTATGCCACTGTAGAGTATGCCACTGCAGTATGCCACTGCAGTATGCCACTGCAGTATGCCACTGTAGAGTATGCCACTGTAGAGTATGCCACTGTAGAGTATGCCACTGTAGTATGCCACTGTAGAGTATGCCACTGTAGAGTATGCCACTGTAGTATGCCACTGCAGTATGCCACTGTAGTATGCCACTGTAGTATGCCACTGTAGAGTATGCCACTGTAGTATGCCACTGCAGTATGCCACTGTAGTATGCCACTGCAGTATGCCACTGCAGTATGCCACTGTAGAGTATGCCACTGCAGTATGCCACTGTAGAGTATGCCACTGCAGTATGCCACTGCAGTATGCCACTGTAGTATGCCACTGTAGAGTATGCCACTGTAGAGTATGCCACTGTAGAGTATGCCACTGTAGAGTATGCCACTGTAGAGTAGCACTGTAGAGTATGCCACTGTAGTATGCCACTGTAGAGTATGCCACTAGGTAGAGTATGCCACTGTAGAGTATGCCACTGTAGTATGCCACTGTAGAGTATGCCACTGTAGAGTATGCCACTGTAGAGTATGCCACTGTAGTATGCCACTGTAGTATGCCACTGTAGTATGCCACTGCAGTATGCCACTGTAGAGTATGCCACTGCAGTATGCCACTGTATAGTATGCCAGTGTAGTATGCCACTGTAGAGTATGCCACTGTAGTATGCCACTGTAGAGTATGCCACTGTAGAGTATGCCACTGTAGAGTATGCCACTGTAGAGTATGCCACTGTAGAGTATGCCACTGTAGTATGCCACTGCAGTATGCCACTGCAGTATGCCACTGTAGAGTATGCCACTGTAGAGTATGCCACTGTAGAGTATGCCACTGTAGTATGCCACTGTAGTATGCCACTGTAGAGTATGCCACTGCAGTATGCCACTGTAGAGTATGCCACTGCAGTATGCCACTGTATAGTATGCCAGTGTAGTATGCCACTGTAGAGTATGCCACTGTAGAGTATGCCACTGTAGTATGCCACTGTAGAGTATGCCACTGCAGTATGTCACTGTAGAGTATGCCTCTGTAGAGTATGCCACTGCAGTATGCCACTGTAGAGTATGCCACTGTAGAGTATGCCACTGCAGTATGCCACTGTAGAGTATGCCACTGTAGAGTATGCCACTGCAGTATGCCACTGCAGAGTATGCCACTGTAGAGTATGCCACTGTAGAGTATGCCACTGTAGAGTATGCCACTGTAGAGTATGCCACTGCAGTGTATGCCACTGTAGAGTATGCCACTGTAGTATGCCACTGTAGAGTATGCCACTGTAGTATGCCACTGTAGTATGCCACTGTAGAGTATGCCACTGTAGAGTATGCCACTGTAGTATGCCACTGCAGTATGCCACTGCAGTATGCCACTGTAGAGTATGCCACTGTAGAGTATGCCACTGTAGAGTATGCCACTGTAGAGTATGCCACTGTAGTATGCCACTGTAGTATGCCACTGTAGTATGCCACTGTAGAGTATGCCACTGTAGTATGCCACTGTAGAGTATGCCACTGTAGAGTATGCCACTGTAGAGTATGCCACTGTAGTATGCCACTGTAGAGTATGCCACTGTAGAGTATGCCACTGCAGTATGCCACTGTAGAGTATGCCACTGTAGAGTATGCCACTGCAGTATGCCACTGCAGTATGCCACTGTAGAGTATGCCACTGTAGAGTATGCCACTGCAGTATGCCACTGTAGAGTATGCCACTGTAGTATGCCACTGTAGAGTATGCCACTGTAGAGTATGCCACTGCAGTATGCCACTGTAGAGTATGCCACTGTAGAGTATGCCACTGCAGTATGCCACTGCAGTATGCCACTGCAGTATGCCACTGTAGAGTATGCCACTGTAGTATGCCACTGTAGTATGCCACTGCAGTATGCCACTGCAGTATGCCACTGTAGAGTATGCCACTGTACAGTATGCCACTGCAGTATGCCACTGTAGAGTATGCCACTGTAGTATGCCACTGCAGTATGCCACTGTAGTATGCCACTGTAGTATGCCACTGTAGAGTATGCCACTGTAGAGTATGCCACTGTAGTATGCCACTGCAGTATGCCACTGCAGTATGCCACTGTAGAGTATGCCACTGTAGTATGCCACTGCAGTATGCCACTGTAGTATGCCACTGTAGAGTATGCCACTGTAGAGTATGCCACCGCAGTATGCCACTGTAGTATGCCACTGTAGTATGCCACTGTAGAGTATGCCACTGCAGTATGCCACTGTAGAGTATGCCACTGTAGAGTATGCCACTGTAGAGTATGCCACTGTATAGTATGCCACTGCAGTATGCCACTGTAGAGTATGCCACTGTAGAGTATGCCACTGTAGAGTATGCCACTGCAGTATGCCAGTGCAGTATGCCACTGTAGAGTATGCCACTGTAGAGTATGCCACTGTAGAGTATGCCACTGCAGTATGCCACTGCAGTATGCCAGTGCAGTATGCCAGTGTAGTATGCCACTGTAGTATGCCACTGTAGTATGCCACTGTAGAGTATGCCACTGCAGTATGCCACTGCAGTATGCCACTGTAGAGTATGCCACTGTAGAGTATGCCACTGTAGAGTATGCCACTGCAGTATGCCACTGTAGAGTATGCCACTGTAGAGTATGCCACTGTAGTATGCCACTGCAGTATGCCACTGTAGTATGCCACTGCAGTATGCCACTGTAGAGTATGCCACTGTAGTATGCCACTGTAGAGTATGCCACTGTAGAGTATGCCACTGTAGAGTATGCCACTGTAGAGTATGCCACTGTAGAGTATGCCACTGCAGTATGCCACTGCAGTATGCCACTGTAGAGTATGCCACTGTAGTATGCCACTGTAGTATGCCACTGTAGAGTATGCCACTGTAGTATGCCACTGTAGAGTATGCCACTGTAGAGTATGCCACTGTAGTATGCCACTGTAGTATGCCACTGTAGTATGCCACTGTAGTATGACACTGCAGTATGCCACTGTAGAGTATGCCACTGTAGAGTATGCCACTGTAGAGTATGCAACTGTAGAGTATGCCACTGTAGAGTATGCCACTGTATAGTATGCCACTGCAGTATGCCACTGTAGTATGCCACTGTAGAGTATGCCACTGTAGAGTATGCCACTGCAGTATGCCACTGTAGAGTATGCCACTGTAGAGTATGCCACTGTATAGTATGCCACTGCAGTATGCCACTGTAGAGTATGCCACTGTAGAGTATGCCACTGTAGAGTATGCCACTGTATAGTATGCCACTGCAGTATGCCACTGTAGAGTATGCCACTGCAGTATGCCACTGTAGAGTATGCCACTGCAGTATGCCACTGTAGTATGCCACTGTAGAGTATGCCACTGTAGAGTATGCCACTGTAGAGTATGCCACTGCAGTATGCCAGTGCAGTATGCCAGTGTAGTATGCCACTGTAGTATGCCACTGTAGAGTATGCCACTGTAGAGTATGCCACTGTAGAGTATGCCACTGCAGTATGCCACTGCAGTATGCCACTGCAGTATGCCAGTGTAGTATGCCACTGTAGTATGCCACTGTAGTATGCCACTGTAGTATGCCACTGTAGTATGCCACTGTAGAGTATGCCACTGCAGTATGCCACTGTAGAGTATGCCACTGTAGAGTATGCCACTGCAGTATGCCAGTGTAGTATGCCACTGTAGTATGCCACTGTAGTATGCCACTGTAGAGTATGCCACTGCAGTATGCCACTGTAGTATGCCACTGTAGTATGCCACTGCAGTATGCCACTGTAGTATGCCACTGCAGTATGCCACTGCAGAGTATGCCACTGTAGAGTATGCCACTGTAGAGTATGCCACTGTAGAGTATGCCACTGTAGAGTATGCCACTGCAGTATGCCACTGTAGAGTATGCCACTGTAGAGTATGCCACTGTAGAGTATGCCACTGCAGTATGCCACTGTAGTATGCCACTGTAGAGTATGCCACTGTAGAGTATGCCACTGTAGAGTATGCCACTGTAGAGTATGCCACTGTATAGTATGCCACTGCAGAGTATGCCACTGTAGAGTATGCCACTGTATAGTATGCCACTGCAGTATGCCACTGTAGTATGCCACTGTAGAGTATGCCACTGTAGAGTATGCCACTGCAGTATGCCACTGTAGAGTATGCCACTGTAGAGTATGCCACTGTAGAGTATGCCACTGCAGTATGCCACTGTAGTATGCCACTGTAGAGTATGCCACTGTAGAGTATGCCACTGTAGAGTATGCCACTGTAGAGTATGCCACTGCAGTATGCCAGTGTAGTATGCCACTGTAGTATGCCACTGTAGAGTATGCCACTGCAGTATGCCACTGTAGTATGCCACTGTAGTATGCCACTGTAGAGTATGCCACTGCAGTATGCCACTGTAGTATGCCACTGTAGTATGCCACTGGAGAGTATGCCACTGTAGAGTATGCCACTGTAGAGTATGCCACTGTAGTATGCCACTGTAGTATGCCACTGTAGTATGCCACTGTAGTATGCCACTGCAGTATGCCACTGTAGTATGCCACTGCAGTATGCCACTGTAGTATGCCACTGCAGTATGCCACTGTAGTATGCCACTGCAGAGTATGCCACTGTAGAGTATGCCACTGCAGTATGCCACTGTAGTATGCCACTGTAGTATGCCACTGCAGTATGCCACTGCAGTATGCCACTGTAGTATGCCACTGTAGAGTATGCCACTGTAGAGTATGCCACTGTAGAGTATGCCACTGTAGTATGCCACTGTAGTATGTCACTGTAGAGTATGCCACTGTAGTATGCCACTGTAGTATGCCACTGCAGTATGCCACTGCAGTATGCCACTGTAGTATGCCACTGTAGAGTATGCCACTGTAGTATGCCACTGCAGTATGCCACTGCAGTATGCCACTGTAGAGTATGCCACTGTAGTATGCCACTGTAGTATGCCACTGCAGTATGCCACTGCAGTATGCCACTGTAGAGTATGCCACTGTAGAGTATGCCACTGTAGAGTATGCCACTGTAGTATGCCACTGCAGTATGCCACTGTAGTATGCCACTGCAGTATGCCACTGTAGTATGCCACTGCAGTATGCCACTGTAGAGTATGCCACTGTAGTATGCCACTGCAGTATGCCACTGTAGAGTATGCCACTGTAGAGTATGTCACTGTAGAGTATGCCACTGTAGAGTATGCCACTGCAGTATGCCACTGTAGTATGCCAGTGCAGTATGCCACTGTAGTATGCAACTGCAGTATGCCACTGTAGAGTATGCCACTGCAGTATGCCACTGTAGTATGCCACTGTAGTATGCCACTGCAGTATGCCACTGTAGTATGCCACTGCAGTATGCCACTGCAGTATGCCACTGTAGAGTATGCCACTGCAGTATGCCACTGTAGTATGCCACTGCAGTATGCCACTGCAGTATGCCACTGGCCTATTCTTTTAGCCCTCAAATGATGTCTTTTTCTGGCCATAGAATGCAAGGATGTGGGGTATGAAGAGAACTCACTGCTACTGATCATAATTTAGTGGAACGGTGGGCGGGGTAGTGAAGAGAACCACTGCTACTGATCATATTGTTAGTGAACGGTGGGGTAGTGAAGAGAACCAACTGCTACTGATCATATTGTAGTGAAACGTGGGGTAGTAAGAGAACCCACTGCTACTGATCATATGTGTGTGAAGCGTGGGGTAGTGAGAGAAGCCACTCTACTGATCATAGGTTGAGTGAACGGTGGGTAGTGAGAGAACCCACTGCTACTGTGAATGTGTGACACTGCTACTTCTTGTAGTTGAACTTTGGGGTAGTGAAGAGAACCCTATTCTCTCTCTTTACCGATTGATCTGTGTTGTGTGATGGTGTTTTACTGTTGACGTCTGCACTAGTTGTCCTTCTTTTCAATTGTGTGAGCGAGTAGCTCTCTGCCCGAT